>NC_056744.1:787308616-787393616 GCF_019279795.1 Protopterus annectens
CTAGTTCATTTAGTAACACTAGTTTGTTTAGTAACAATCAAATCCACAAACAGATATGGGGTTCTTACTTCCTAATGCAGGAAAATTAGGCACACATTTTAGTGAGGTTTATTTTCTAAATTAATAACAGTCATGCCAGGGAAACTAGGTTCATGTCTCAGTCCAGGGCAATCATCACATGATTATTTTAAACTTCTACAAATTATACACTTTCTAGTGAGAGAGGCCAGGCCATTAAAGTTACTTATTACTGTACTTAGTTTCAAGTAGGTCTATATTCTATGTTATATCTAGATTTAAAAGAAGAATGTGTTTTCCAATTCTTGAAAGAGTTTACCCATTTTGTAGAGGGGGAGGAGTGGGCAGCTCACTCAGAAGCAAGGAAACTATATTGACTGCTACTGTGTTACCAAGGTTAAATGGTAACATTTCTATTAACAGTTATTTTTAACCCTGAAAAGACCTAAATTATGAGGGTTTGGAGTTAATCTTTCCTTTTATTAGGATACAAATATAATTCACACTCCAACAGTTTATTAATTTGGATTAATAATTTTAAATGAGGATTTATGCATTAATTATAGTAATTTATGAGGTAACATTGCTTTAAGAACAAAAGATACTGGAGGACTAAAGGTCATATGTTTTATTAATACAATTTAAGTGTTTTTTTAAACATGGGTTGTGGTTCTGATGAAGTTCTAGTATTTAAGTGAAAAAGAAATTGCTTAACTTTTTTTTACTATAACTGATTATAACTGTGGTGCATATTCTATTGCTGATGCTGTCTCTTTTTGATGTTTTTGGTTCTTCAGCACTATTTGGAGTGTACTTAGGTTAAAGGAAACAAACAACGCAGTTCTATTCTTTTTTATTTCCCCACATCATTCACTTGACGACCAGAGGCAATGCAAAATAATTGTACAGGTGTAATTCATTATATTAATTTAAATGGTAATAAAATAATTTGCTACCTCATCATGATCTAGATTTTTATGCTTTCTTCTCTAGCTCTTGGGAATTGTATTAGGTGAGTGTAACAGTGTTTTCAGACTTAGTGGGTTCAGTTCCCACAAGTAACAGACTACAAAAATATAATTTAGGGAAAAGAGTTAGCATAATGTTAAGTTCTTAACCTCATGTATACAAAGTACAAGGTTGAATTCTAACCTATGGTTACTGGCTAGGCTTGTAATAGTCTGCAGACTGATAGCTTAGTATTTACCTATAAACCTATAATAACAGATGCAAACATTTAGGCCTACTACTGTCCACCAAAACAAACTCATTGAAACACAACAGCACACCAACAATTGGGGTGAAGCTAGTAACCGGAATAAATACAACAGCTAAATGCTTAACCTATGGGTATCAGCCAGTCAACTCAATAAGGTCTCAACTCAACAAGTTCAACCCTTTGGAAAGCAGCCTCCCATATTACAATAAAGTGTTTGTTTTACACAGGGGAAATCCCCATAACCTTTGAACGTGTATGTTGTAGCTCTGCAGTTGCATAAACACTGGAGGAGAAATTCCAAAAAGAAAAGAAAGCACAGACAGCATATACAGAAGCTGCACCAGCAGTGATTTCTTATGGGAAACAATGTAGTGCAAAGTGAGCATCCATCAGAAAAGACTAAAACAAATTATAGTGGAAATTCATCCAGTGCTCAAAGATGTTGCGGTAAACACAAGACCCAATCCACAACAACATTTATTCTTAAAATTTAGTTTAGCACATTTATCCTTTCCAAATACCAGGACTTCATTTGAACTGAAGTAAATTAAATCCCACCTAAATTTAAATACATCAATACAGCACGTTGTAAAAGATTTACAACCAATGAGGAATTAATAAATAATACAATACATGTGAAAACCAATATACATAATAAATAGATGTGTATTGACCAGAAAAAAATTTAAAATTAATTTATCTTATTAATCTGTATGGAAATATATTTGTTTAAAAATACCCTTTAAAAACATGAACATTTTCAAAAACAATAAAAATTATATTTAATATTTTGTAGACCATATCCATAGTGTACAAATATGCAAAAGGGCATTATCAAATAATCTGTGTGTATATATATATATATATATATATATATATATATATATATATATACATATATACACACACATATATATATATATATATATATATATATATATATATATATATATATATAAAACTTATGTATGAATAAAGTATAATAGATAATATGATGGTAAACCAAAACCTCAGGATACTGTTTAAAGCAACAAAATAATTAAAATCTAGTTTTGTTGCTGCATTTAAGCATAACTGCCACATGGTTTCCTTCACTTCAGTCTTGTTTTCTCACGCCCCTCCCTAGGGTCCAAAGAGATTTTCTCTATAATAGCAAATCTAAAGGCACAGTTGCTAGCACAAACAAGAGTTTGTCTGTATAATGCATTACTGGTGTTTTTCTTCTCAGTATCTTATATATGCTCATAAATCTTCTAAGACCTCTCTTTGTTTTTCCTACATAGAAAGATAAACACCCAATGCAACTAGTAATGTACACAATGCTGTTTGTACAACAATTCCTTAAATGTGTGAATAGCAACAGATCGTTTCTATCCTTCAACCTTAATGAATCACCTTTGTGACTTGCATTTACTGTCTGTAACATTTCCAAGTTATAGTGTTAAATTTCTCTTCAGAATGCCTGCATTAAGTGAAAAAAAGAAACATAACAATTAAACTTATTACTACACAAGAATGTAAAAATATAAACTAGATGTAAATTTGTTAGCTGGACAGTTAGACAATACAACAATGCACAAAATCCAACATCCAAAGACCAAGAAGCAGCATTTATCATGTTAATTCATTAGGCTCTGATGCTGTTATTTGGTAAGGAAATACATATTCAGAGTGGAATGCATAGGCCACCTCTAAAGATCAAAGAGACAGCAGAAGGGACAAAGGACAGCATACTCAGTAGAGACAGCAGAAGCAGTGCTTCTACACAGGGAAAGAGTGCATATTACATTTAAATGTAAGCAACAGGTATGTGTATTTTGTTTATAAAAGAAATACTATATCTTAACCTAGCAGCTATAACTACACATAAAAAGAAAAAAAAAAGTTTGGAGTGGAGCATGCCCTGGGATTCATTGGCATATTGCTGCCAACACTGTGTAGTAATGCCAGTGAGCCCAGTAGTATGATCGTGATATTTAGTGATTCAGAGATGTGATAAAGCTATACTAAGAAGCATCACCATAGTAGCTATCCTCAGGTCTCTCAACTGAGCAATAATGCTGCTAGAGTTAACATTACAGTTGCAGAGGCACTAACTGAGATGCATGTGTGTGCCGATGCACATGCCCACACAGGCAGTCACATATACTCACATGCATCCAGACAGTTGTAGTCATGTCTCTACATACATACATGCAGACACACACACACACACACACACACACACACACACACACACACACACACACACACACACACACACACACACACACACACACATCTACACTTCTAATTGAGAGGGAGATTTGAAAGGAGTTTCAGCACTGAATTCAGTAGGGAAATACTGCACCACTAGAGATTAATTGTGAGGGCTATTAGACCACCACCAGTGGGAGAGTCACTTTATTGGGGGGGGTGGCAAGGGGCCTCACAGGTTTGTGCGTTAAACTTGTTTAGTAAGATGAGGTGAAGTAAAGATGCCAGGATCATCATCATACATTCTTTGGGTATGAGCCTTCAGTTCCTTGTCTTGTTGATGACTGGCAGTGTGTTTATTATTTTGCTGTGAATAAACTGGACAGTATAACATCTACAAGTTTAAAATGTGAACTGTGAATACATTTTAACTAACTTTTTTGCAGGTACATGGGTGTGAAATGCACTGTATTGGGCTACAGTCTGTCTGAATGAGTAAAGCTATGCGCTATATAGTTCAAGATTGGATTCCCTCAACCTTCATTTTGACTTCTATGTGACTCAACCAAGTCACTTCATGGGGTATTGTTAAGGCTGTGTGTGTGCTGGGGGGCAGTTCATTACCCAGCTTAGTAGCTCACTTGACCATGCTCCAGATCTTATAATGATGGCTGTATGCTGGTGAAAGGCCACTTTGTCTGCCAGATGCTGACATACAATGGTGTGAAGCATTGCCAGAAAACTACTTTCTCTATGGAAGTCTAAACTTTCATAATTATCATTCATTATCTTTAAGAGATGCATCCATTGCATGTTATATACATAATGCTGCTATCACACCATGGTGGGAATACACTATGCAAAAGGAAGAAACTATATGCATACAAATATTGTATTCAGTGCAGTAAGTGTCATAAGACTGACACAGTTAAAAAAAAGAGACATGATATTAGTAAACAGGATCAAAATAATAACAAATATTCTTGGAAGCATTAAGGCTACACAGTTCTTTTAAGAACAGGTTTAGGTTGTTCATTGTAGTTTATTTTAGGGTTATTTTTGTCCTTTTTATTGATTGATTTATATACAAATGTTTCAAATCAGCTATTAAACAATATCCCAAACAGCTACAACCCAACATGTACTACACATACCACATCTAGTAAAAGGACAACAAACACACTAAGGTCCATTGAGATATCTGAAGGAGTAATATCTGTATCTATGTTTTATATTATATTATGTATTAGATTATATATTGGCGGTATAAACATTGTCTCTAGATGATTGTTGCTAGTGAAGTGACACCGCAACCTCATGTGTAAAAATGGGAAAAAAGGTTGTGGATGGACGTATATATATATATATATATATATATATATATATATATATATATACATATATATACACACACACACACACACATATATACACCACGCTCCCGAATATCCAGCAGCAACCAGCATACAACCCCCCCAAAATGAGTGTATAGCATATTAATGAAAATAAAAATAAAAAGAACTTCAAACAGGAACATGGCTAAGTGCTGCCATAGATTTAATGTCCGGCTCACATAAAAACAAAGTACACAATACACAAACCTTGGTTTCGCCCCCTGGCATCATCAGTGTGTATTGCAAGTAGGGAACAGTGACTTATTTATACCCCTTTCAATCAGCATGAATTAAAGACACTATTGTATTTAGCAAATTCAATTGTGATTTTTTTTTAACATTTTTATTTGAGAAATTTAATATACAATAAAGTTAAATGAAATGAACTCTCTTTTTTCTTTTTTAAAAAAAGAAAAAAAAAGACAAATAAAATGAATTTTACATGAAGTAATAACATAACAATAAATATATAACTATATACAATATGTTCACCATAGATCAATACATTTAAAATAATTTATAAATATGTAAATGTGTAAATGATATATACTATAATATAGAACTACTTTTGTAAAAAATCATATATTTTATTCCAACTGTGTAGAGACTAAGTATTTTTAGAAATTCTATTCCCAATGGTCAGTTTTTCCAAACAAGAAACTTCATTAAGAAGATTTTTAAATTCTTGTAATGATAGAGGAATTAGATTTCCAATTTCTAGTGATAATTTTTCTTGCTATGGCTAGCATAGACCAAATCAAAGGATAATCAGATACCTTAATACAAGCTGGAACTGGAGTATTAACTAATATTAAGGATTTAGTTAAAGTAAAGTTGTATGTAAAAATAGCTTGCATAAAAGCATTTATATCATCCCAAAATTTTTTCAATTCATTACAATCATAGAACATGTGAGACCAATCAGCATTTACTTTATTATTACATCTCCAACAGTTTATACATTTTTCCCAATTTTACTCAATGTAAGAGGAGTAATAAAGGATCTATTTAGATATTTCCAGGAAAATATTTTCCATCTTAACGAGGAAGTAGTCATACTAGATGATTTCAAAATATTGAATTTGTCTTTGTCTGTGGGAGAATAATTATTAATGGAAAAGAAAAAGTTCCAGTAACTGTCAGAGTAGACATCTAAATCCGATTTGATAGCTTTATATATTTGCGAAAGTTTATTATTGGAAAGAGAATTATTCTGAAGAGATAAAAACAAGTAATGTATTAAGTCTGGTATAACTTTCTTAACTGAAGGGGTCATTAAGTCAATTTTATTTTGTGTAAAATTCCTTCCTTCATGTAACTCCAACCAATATAGGGACCCAAATCTGAATTCAACATCTAGTAAATTAACTGATTTCAAAACATTATTTGACATCAATTGATACCAACAGAATATGTTTTTCTGTTTAAAAATACACATTTTATTAGAATCAGAGGTAAAAAGAATACCCGAGAGTAGGCTATGAGAAAGAGAAGGAATAACCAGTCTTTATAAACATTATACTTAAATATGAAATTTCTAAAAGATTTTAACAAAAGAGTTAAATAATTACTTTTAAATTTTAGGGAATAAAAGGTGGAAAGTTGATCTTTTAGGACCCAAATTGATGGATTATTTATAAACAACAGTTTTTGAGAGTTATTTTTATAGTATCCAACATTAGTATTTTAAACAATTTTTTCCATTTAGCTTGATAATTAGTATCAATTAAGAGAGAAATCACTTTTACCATAGATGAAACTGAATAAAATTCTAAATTAGGCAACGCTATACCTCCATTATCCCAGCTTTTCATAT
Source organism: Protopterus annectens (assembly GCF_019279795.1). NCBI lineage: Eukaryota > Metazoa > Chordata > Ceratodontiformes > Protopteridae > Protopterus > Protopterus annectens. Next base: position 787,315,260 of record NC_056744.1, read on the forward strand.
GGTGAGATAAAGCAATTCTAGATTTATTTGGAAACCATAAAAATAAAAAAAAAAATTGCATTTTTTTTAAATTATGCAATACGGGGGAGGTATAGAGATGGATTGAATAATGTAAAGAATTTTAGGGAGTAAAATCATTTTAATAATAATAAGTCTTTCATCCATAGACAAAAGGTATTCTATTTCAGTTCTTTGTTAAATTTTCAATTATTGTAAGACAATTGTTATAGTTAATTTGTATGATATCCTTAATATTTTTAGCTATTGAAATGCCTAAATAAAGAATCTGATCGGACTGAGTTAGATATTTTTTATAATCATCTTGTAAATTAAATTGTTTGGGCCAATTAAGAGAATTTGTGTTTTATTATTATTAAAAGTTAGACCAGATTTCCTTTGAAAATGATTTATGTTATTAAAGAGGGCTCGAATAGATGTATTTTCATCAGCCAGGGTGAGAAGAATGTCATCAGCAAACAATTGTATTTTATATAATGAAGTGGAATTTAAATTATAACCTGTTATATTGTTATTCCATTTTATTCAGTTCGCCCATGGTTCCATAATTAGTGTAAATAATAAAGGACATCCTTGTTTACTGCCTTTAACTAATGGTATATTTTGTGATATACTTGTGCCAATTTTAATGTATGCTTGACTATCTATATATAACTGAGTAATGAGATTTATAAATTTATTAGAAAAATTCAATTATCCATAAATAATTCCAGTTAATAGAATCAAATGCACTATTAATATCTAAACAAATTAATGTCAAAATTTTATTTAATTGTTTAACTGATTCAATCAAAATTAAAGTTTGTTTTATGTTATCATATGAATTTCTATTTACTATGAATCCTGTTTGATCGTCAATCAAATGTGGTAAAAATTGTTTTAATCTATCAGCATAAATGGACATGAACATTTTGTAATCTACATCGAGTAAAGAAATGGGTCTATATGAAGAACATTTGGTTGGATCTTTGTTAGGTTTTAATATGGGAGAAATAAAAGTGTATTTCCAAGAAGGAGGGGTTTTGATAAAGTTTTGTGTGAGGTTAAAGACTTCATGAAGTAATTTTAGTGCCAGATTAGGTAATATTTTATAAATTTCTGGAATGATGCCATCATTTCCCAGGGGTTTATTTTGTTTTAATTTGTTAATATTTGTTTGAATATCTTTAAAGGATATAGATTTGTCTATAATATCTTTCAGTTCAGTAGATAGTCTTTTATTAGTATATTTGCTAACAAAAGTTTTTATATCTTCTTTAGGATCTACTGTGTTAAAATTTTGGTTGATAGTTAAAAAATTCCTAAATTCCGATAGAATGTTGTGAAGATGTGTTACCATCTTTTTTTTTTTTTTAGGAGAGACTATTTCCTTGATATGATTAATTTTATTTAATCTTTTAGTTTTATTAGCCAATAACTTTAAAGATTTTGGTTTATTTGAATAATTAATTAATTTATATTTTTCTGCAATTATTTTTGTTTTATGGTTTAATATTTCAATATATTTATTATTTAGAGAGTTTATATTTGTTTATCAATAGTATCTGTATCTACTTTTTGATTAAGCTTTAGATTATCTATTTTATGTTGTATATCACTAAGTTTTTTATCCCATAATTTCTTTTTATTATAATACCAGCTCATAATTTTCCACATAAATATGCTTTTAAAGCATCCCAAATATATATTTTTGATATGTCATTTGAGTTATTCAGTTGGAAAAAATTTTGAATTTCAATTATAATGAATTCTTTAAATTCTTTTAACTTTGTAATATAAGCTGGTATTCTTTTGATTTGAGTAGTAGATATATTGTTGATATCGAGATAAAAAATAATAGCATTATGGTCAGAAATAGGGCATGTTATTACTTTTGTATTACTTAGAAAATCTAATAGGTCACTGGAAACCAAAACTCTATCAATTCTAGAATGTGTGTTACATGTCTGTGGGAATAAAAAGTATAAAATAATGAATTTGGAGCCATAAATGATTAATATCTTTTAAAATAAATATTTCAATAAAATCTCTTAATTTCTTAGCTGACAATGAGATCTTCCTTTTACCTTTATTAGAAGAATCTCTAATCTAATATACAATTAAAGTTCCCTGCTATTGATTTTCCTTTTGTAAAATGCACAATTTGATCTAAATGTTTAACAGTGTTAGTACCTATACCTGGAATCCAATATATATTAAATAATGTATACATTTTTTTATTTAGTTCCAAAGTTATAGCACAGAACATTCCTTTATTGTCTTTACAGCTATCTATTATTTTGGGTAATGGTAGTGAGTTATTCCAAAAGATGGCTACTCCTCTCTTCTTTTGAAGATGTTCAGAGCTCACTAAAACAGAATAAGATTTATTATTTAGTTTCTACAGCCAATATAGCTCCCCGAGGCCTTAGGATCTATTTAGAGCCTGGTACTGGGGCTGATAATGAACATTTTCTTAGTAAATGGAGACAAGTTCAGTCTACAGCTTCCAGTATGTTTATTAGATTATTAATAGAGTATTATGAGGAGCAGCATACAGAGATGATTGCAAAGTTGAATAATGCCCATGAAGACACTGCTAAATATAGTCAAGAACAAACATATAACAAAAAATACATGCATTATGTAAATGAGGTATAAAAAATGGAGAAGTAATTATCAGATAGGAAACTCAAAAAAATTTCATAGAGATTCCAAGGATTATGCCAATAATTTGGCTTACACCTGGAAGAAAGTTAAAAGGTCAGTAAGATTCACTGAAGATAAATATAAGGGACAAGTGAGACCTAATAGGAAAAGACCGAGATCTATCCTAACTAGAAGAAGTACTGATAATTCTAGTATATCTGACGTGTCTTCAGGGTATTCAAATACTGATACAGAACTGGAGGGGGTAGAACCCACAGTTGTGAGCTCCCCAATACCAAAAAAGGTAAGGGGCCCTTTAGGAGAGGGGGCAGGAAACATGCTTGTTCAAGAAATGGAAGAAATGTTCAGCAAAATGGACAACAAGTAGATAATACCTTGAATATTGAAAATAATTTAGTGGTAAACCTGACTGATTATGTATTCTCAGATTTGGAATACTGAGTGTTAAACAAAGGCCTCAGCTTTGGGCCTGATAGTTTTGTGTCTCATTTTGAAGTGGTGAAAGACGTTAAGGCCTTTTGTTGGAAATTGAATTTAAAATATTATTATTCTCATAGACCTCAGTTCAGAGATACACAGGATAGATTTACATTTAGGAAATCTGAGTTTCAGCCCCCATACCATGGAGCATTAAAAATATTTGAGGAACAAGTGCTACACGATTTACAATTGAATCAGGGTAAGGTGTTTAGACACTTTAAGGATAACATGACTAGGGAAGAAAAACAAGTTTTGCACAATTTGAGCAATAATGATAGCTTGGTCATCACTACAGCGGACAAAGGTTACGCCATATTGGTTTGGGGCAAAGAGGCCTATGAAACAGAAATTGAATGACATTTGACTGATGTAACATCTTATTGCCATCTTTTTATAGATCCGATAGTGGGATTTAAATTAAAAATCGATCAGTTTTTGGAAAGAGCTAGAGTGGTGGATATTATTACTAAAGAATTACAACAACTGACAGTAGACGATCCTTCTCCCCAATATTTTTGTTTAGTTCCTAAGATCCATAAATCTATTTCCCCTGCACCAGGACAACCCATTGTAGCTGGCAGAGGCTCATTGATTGAACCTCTATCAGTTTACCTGGAGTTAAAATTGAAACCATTATTAACTTATGTGTCAGCTAGGATAAAGGATACGAACCAGTTTCTACAGTTAATGGATGATCTGTATATTCCTAGCCATGCATATATGGGCACATTAGATGTACAGGCTTTATACACGAGTATTCTTCATCAGGGTGGAATAGCTGCCATACAATACTGGTTTCAGGTTTCGGATTATTACCTCAAAGAAGAACAAGAATTTTTATTAAAACTTTTGGGTTTGGTGTTAAAACACAACTTCTTTAGATATGGGTCGGAATGGTACCTGCAGATTAAAGGTACAGCTATGGGAGCAACTTTTGCTCCCACATATGTGGACCTGTTTATGGGGTTTATGGAGGTACAAATGATTTATCGACAAAAGGAATTTACACCAGAGTTATTGACGTGGAGAAGGTATCTGGATGACTGCTGGGTAATATGGCAGGGTACTGTGGATAGGTGGCGACAGTTCATCAATTTTCTGAATCATAATCAATATGGTATTTTTTTCAGTGGTAAATTGGAAGGGAAAAGTACTGAATTTTTACATGTTATGGTCACTAAGGCTAATGATGGCGTGGCACATACCAGCCTATATAGGAAGTTTTTCACTAAGAACTCATTATTGAGGGCAGATAGCAATCATCCACAGCACATTATTAATAATATTCCCCAAGCTCAATTCAAAAGACTTAAGCGTACATGTAGTCAATCTGATGATTTTCAGATACAGGTCGAACAGATGAGGTGTAGATTTTTGGCAAGGGGCTATAAAGCTAGGCAAGTTGATAGAGCCCTAAGTATGGTGGACTCCGGTACTGGAGGACAATTATTAATGGGCGTTGAAAGGCCATAGGTTGAAGGGAATCAAGTCATCAGGTTTATGACCAAGTTTGGAAGCAACAGCTTCAAAATAAAAGACATAATACAATGACACTGGCACATACTGAAGACCGGCAGGTTCTTGGATACATTAATAGACTCACGGTGTTCCTTTGGATATAGGAGAGGGAAGACCATAGGTGAAAGTTTAGCTAATTTCAAGAAAAGTCATAAAAAAGTTAGAGATAACCAAGCCAGCAAAATAATGGGCAGTACATATTGTGGACATTGTGTCCATTGTAAGGTTATCTCAAAACCTAAATCATTCACATCTATAAATACACCTAAGGTATATGATATTAGACACTTGATTACTTGTAGCAGTGAATGGGTGATCTATATGGCGGTGTGCCAATGTGGGGCTTTTTATGTGGAGCAGACCTCTTTATCTTTTCGACAGAGAATAGCATTACATATCAGCGATATCAATTGTAAAAGAGTATAGAGTGCCCTGTACAAACACACTCAAATGTATGCAGGGGCACACTTTATCTTTGTGGGTATCGATCAGGTAGTAGGGGATAATTTAACGTTGATCAGTAAACATTGGATACTAACTGAAAAAGAAAGGAAATGGATAGTGCATCTAGGAGCATTATTTAAACCAGGTCTAAATGACCATAGGTAATGCTATTCAGGGTATAACATGTGTTAGTCAGTGTGCTAGTTGAATTAATAATGTATTTAGGTAGTTACATAAATTAAGGTATCTACAGTTTTTATTGTAATATGTGGTACGGTTTTTGTGTCTTAAAAATATCACAATTGAATTTGCTAAATACAATGGTGTCTTTAATTCATGCGGATTGTTTGTTTGTGTCTTTCGGCTTTTCCCGGTTAGGGGTCGCCACAGTGGAAGTCCGGTCCGCTAATGACTGGTAGTGGATTTTTACGTACTGGGTTACCAGCCCTGATGCACAACCTTCAGTGATGGCACGTCCCATTCACATATGCCTCCACACAGAAGACACTCTAGCTGAGAATCAAACGGAACAACGTCTTGCTATGAGGTGACAACGCTACCGCAGCACCACCACCGCAGCTAATTCATGCTGATTGAAAGGGGTATAAATCACTGTTCCCTACTTACAATACACACTGATGATGCCAGGGGGTGAAACCTAGGTTTGTGTATTATGTACCTTATTTTTATGTGAGCCGGACATTGCATCTATGGCAGCACTTAGCCATGTTCCTGTTTGGAGTTATTTTTATTTTCATTAATATGCTATACACTCATTTTGGGTGTTTGTATGCTGGTTGGTGCTGGATGTTTGGCAGCGTGGTGTGTATTCAGTCCGAGCACACATTTCACCGAGCACCTGTTTTTTGTCAGTGAGTGTATATATATATATATATATATATATATATATATATATATATATATATATACACACACACATATACATACACAAAATTATAAATGTAGCTATGTGTTTATATCTATATATATATATATATATATATATATATATATATATATATATATATATATATATCTATATCTATATATATATATATATATATATATATATATATATATATATATATATATGGTTCCCTATCAGAAGCCTGAAACACTATAAGCCTGAAAATCAAAATCCTGAAAACTATAGACTGAAAGACCAAAATCCTGAAAGACCAAAATCCTGAAACTCAAAATCCTGAAAACACAAAATGGACATACTGACGTCATTGTGGCTTTGCTTTTGTTAGCCCTGTGGTGTTGGGTCATGCGTTGGGTTCAGGTAAGTGTGCGGTTTGTTTTATGTTAGGGTTAGGGGCGGTTTAAGTGAGTTAGGGTTAGGGTGCAGGTTAGGCATGTATGCAATAGTGACAAATATTGGGGTTAGGGGTTTAAGTGAGTTAGGGTTAGGCTGGTCAGGTGAGTGTGCGATAGTGACGGACCTTAGGGTTAGGGTTAGGGTCAGGGTCAGTTGGTAGATATTAGTGTCTTTATAGTGACATATTAGCATTATTTGTGTTTTCAGGATTTTGAGTTTCAGGATTTTGGTCTTTCAGGATTTTGGTCTTTCAGTCTATAGTTTTCAGGATTTTGATTTTCAGGCTTATAGTGTTTCAGGCTTCTGATAGGGAACCATATATATATATATATATATATATATATATATATATATATATATATTGTTCCTGAAACTATCAGGCTTCCTACCCACTTGCACAGTTGGCTTATTCATTACCATTGGAGGTAAGAACCTTTGGCCCAATCATTTCGCATTGGACTGTGTATGTCAATAGCTGGAGTACGGTGCCATTATCATGTTTTTGGGGAACTGGGATTTTTTTTTTTTTACTTTTAAGCCATACCTGCCCTCCTTATCATGCCTGCTACATTCCAAAGGACGATGTGCAATAGGCATATGTAAGGGGCATGTCACCCACTTCTCTGAGGAGACATCTCCTGAAATGCCCTTCCCTGTTAAGGCAAAGTGCCTCTGGTAATTCTTGGTTTCCACCAGGAATTCAATACAGTGTGACTACCCTGGGCATGTTCCTCCCAATCCTTTCACTAGAGAGAGAGGCAACCACACTCTGTCTTATCATAGCTTTCTCTTCTCAGCTAGCTACTCCAGTACCAAGGCTGCCAATCAAACCGGACGTGGCTAGGTTATAGTTAGAGCTTTATTCTCGTATACCATGGAGATGACAGACAGCATAAAGAATTGCTGTACAGAAGATACCATTTTGCTATGCGTTCATTGTGCTTCCTTACCCACATGCACCCACCCACTCAAACACACACATACCCATGCACAAAGAGTCAGGCCAATGAGTTCCTACTCTTTTTTTTTTTTTTTTAATGATACAAGCAATTCATGTAGTTAAAATAACTTAGACTTTGATTTCTACCCTCTTTGTATAGTGAAAGGGGTCACCATGCATATGACATTAATCAGATTTTGACGATTTCTTGAAAATTCTGAATGAAAACCCATACTATCTACAAGGAAGAACTCCGAACAAGCTGCAACAAGTAAGTAAATTACTGAAATTGCCAACATAGGTCATATCGAAGGATCTAAAATAGGTCCATGTGTTCCACCACAAGCAGGTACTGGAACAAATCTAACACAGACTATGAAAAGCAGAAATAATAAAGGATGGTTCTAACATCATATCGACAGTACAAATATTCATACTAATTTCCAAATGAAAATAACTACATCTGAACATACCTCAATTAAGTCAAAAGGTTTAATGACTCAGAAAATGAGTACAGATCCAGTCACTATCTGACACTGCTGGGTTAAGAAATGCAACATTGTTCCTAACAGGATACAACAAGTTGGAAACATGTTGCCATTATGTAAAGTACAGTTTTGTACCTACCATAAATGTAGATGTTCGAGTGTATACACTGCTGCAGTCATTACACTTGGGTTATCCTGCCGTCAGGTGGTTCCCCAGTCGGCCTGAGTTCCAAAGTCTTGGTCCGGCGTCGGTTGCTGTCGCCTCCTCCCTGACGTCAGTGCGACAGGTGTATATAAGATGCAGCCAACGCCATTTTCTTCAGGTTTTCTTGCCTCAGATGTCAGGTGCCCCCAAAAAGGTAGGCAATTCAAATTGCTAATAAAACATACATAAGAAAAGCAAGCAACAACTTTTAGTTACCAGCAAATACTCCCCATAGGTAGTAAAGGGTAGAAGACATAGGTATGTACCAGCAAGTAAGAGGGGAACGAGGGAGGGTAACCTGGACTGCAGCAGTGTACACACTCGAACATCTACATTTATGGTAGGTACAAAACTGTACTATGTTCATCATGTTACACTGCTGCAGTCATTACACTTGGGTAGAATCCCAAAGCTGAGGTAGGGTTGCTGGTTCTGTAAGGCATTAGGGGTGGCTATAAGGCCCTGCAGCACTGCAGTGGTGAAGCCAGCTCTGGATTTAGAGTATAGAGGCAGATGGTAATGCTTGGTGAAGGTATGTACAGAACTCCAAGTTGCTGCTTCCAAAATGTCCTTGGTAGGTACTCCTCTGAGGTAGGCAGTTGAAGTGGCTGTTGCCCTGGTGGAGTGAGATCTAATGCTGTTAGGTACAGGTTTCCCATGGTGTGTATAGCAGAAATGTATACAGTGTCCTATCCATTTTGAAATAGTCTGTTTTGAAATGGCTTTTCCCTGTGCTCCTGCAGCATATGCTACCAATAATTGCTCAGATTTTCTGAAAGCTTTGGTTTTGTCCAAGTAGAAGCGTAACTGCCTGTGTATGTCCAAAGAATGCAGTAGTCTCTCCCCTTTATTCTGTGGATTTGGATAAAAAGTTGGCAAGTGAATAGTTTGGTTTAGAGCCACACTTGATACCACCTTTGGCATAAACGTAGGGTTAGTTCTTAAGACACCCTGTCTTGGTGGAAAATGATGAAAGGTTCCACTGCCATTAGTGCCTGTAATTCTGAAACTCTTCATGCTGATGTTATTGCCAGGAACAGAGCAGTTTTCCAAGAGATATATTTTAAATCTGCTGTGTTAGCTGGCTCAAAAGGAGGTAACGTTACTTTTTCCAACAAGAAGTTGATGTCCAGAGTTGGAGTAGGTGCTCTACAGGGCGGTCTTATGTTTTTAGCCCCTCTGAGGTACTGTTTTAACAAGGGATTAGAGAAAATTGGTGGATCCGTGTTGTAATGAGAAGAGATGGCAGAGGTGTGGATCTTGATGGATGAAAAGGAGAGGCCTTTGTCCAGCATCTCAGTTAAATATTGTAGTATTTGAGGAATATTTGGGACAAGAGGGTCAAGGCTGTGAGCCTGGTTCCAGGCACAGAATCTCTTCCATTTATCTGAATAAGCTTTCCTGGTACTAGGCCTTCTAGCCTCCAGAATGACATCCATAACAGCTTTGGAGAGAGGCATTGCTTGCTTAACTAAGGAATCTTCCATGCAGCCAGGTTTAAATTCTTTAGCTGGCTGTGAAGTATCTGATTGTTGTGCTGAGTCAGAAGATGTGGGATTTGAGGAAAAACCCAGGGTGGTCCTTGTGCTAAGTTCTTTAAGATTGGGTACCAGTGCTGGCGTGGCCAGTCTGGGGCAATCAGGATCATCTTTGGCTCTTCTTGCCTGGCTTTTACGAGTACCTTTGGAAGGAGAGGTAGTGGTGGGAAAGCAAATACTTGTAGGTTTTTCCAGCTGAATGAGAGGGCATCCACTTTCCATGCTTGTTGATGGTAAGTCCTTGTGCAGAATTTCTGTAGCTGGCAGTTCTTTGGGGATGCAAACAGATCTATGTCCGGGCTCCACCATTTTTATGTTATCATTCTGAATACTTGTGGATTCAATTCCCATTCATGGGGATCCATGATGTTTCTGCTTAAGTCGTCTGCCAGTGTGTTTCAGAACATCCAGGTAAGTGTTTAGAGAAGAAAGATCCAGAATGGGCCTCCAGGCTTTGTCCTTTCTGGGAACCAGAAAGAGTCTTGAGTAAAATCCTTGTCCGTGCTCCTGTGGTGGTACCTTCTGAATGGCTCTCATGTCCATGAGTACTGTAATTTGTTTTTGAGCCTCTGCCCATTGATTTGGTGGCAGATTTAGCATTCCTTTTAACCTTGGCAGAGTGTGAAAGTGGAACCTGTAACCTTGAGATACAATGTTGAGAACCCATTTGTCTTTGGTGATCATATGCCAATTGTGACAGAAAAGTGCCAGTTTACCTCCCAAGGGGGCTGCCAAGAGAGAGCTGTTTGGCAGCTGTAGTGGGAAGTCATTGGGGCTGTTTTTTATATGGTTGGGGCCTGTCTTCCCCTTCTTTCTGGCCTGATGCACCCCATTGTCGAGACCTGTAAGGACCTTGTGGTTGACCTCTACCTCTTGGACGTCTGTATCTGCCCCTTTGAGGTCTGTCTGTAACTGGAAAGGACCAATTCTTTGTTGGCCAATTTCTGCTAAATCGAGGAGGCTGAACCTGTAAGAAATCCTTCACCGTTTACATAGATTTTGCCTTATCCTCCATTTTCTTTAATACCTCTTCTGCCTTAACTCCAAATAACACATCCTGCTGCAAAGGTGCATCCAATAGTTTTGCTTTAACATGATCTGGTAACGTATGCTCTTTTAACCAAGCATGTCTTCTAATGACAGAACCTGTAACTGCTGCTCTGCAGGAGGCCTCTAAAGGAGCAAAACCACATTGCAAAGTATGTTTTCCCACTTGTTCAGCTGCATGCAATAAATCCTGCATTTCCTTAAAATTAGGAGGATCTGAATCTGGGAAGCATTTTTTGTTTCAACTGAGACATCAAAAATTGCTGATATTTTAGCATGTGAAACTGGCAATTTAAGGCCCTCATTGCTAAAGTTGCACACGTATATACTTTCTTCCCCCATCTGTCTAATGCTCTGGAATCTCTGTCAGAGGGGACTGGATTCTTTGCTGATGAGGCCTTAACCCCTTTGGGTCCCTGAGAAATAGTTTTGGGGTCAGCAACAGGGCTTTAATAAAGAAATTTGTGTGAGTCAGGGACTCTGTAGTACCTGTCAGGCTTAACTGGGGCTGGAGGTAAAGAATCAGGATTTAAGCTGGATTCAGTATACACATCATCCACAATATCTAACACTGGCGGAATAGCAAGGGGTCTGTGTTGAGGTAATAAAAGGAAGTCTCTGAGCCTTTTCTTGGATTATGAGTAATCCTGGCCTTCCCAATGGAAATGCTCCCTCATGGTATGTCAGGTTTCCCCAAAGAAGTAGTCCTCAGGTGGAGAGGCTGATGGAACAGATTCCTCAGCATCAGAATCTTCATAAGGGGGTAAAGAGTATCCTAGGTCTGAGGATGAATCTGAAGAGATGGATACCTGGTCAGATGAGTCATAGTCTGTATCCTGTCTAGACCTTTTATCAGGAGGGGGATGGGACTCCCTGATCAGAGTGATTAGGTCTTCGGCCATTTTGAGCATTTGTTTCTTAGGCATGGAGACCTGTCCTGGAGAATGCTGTATTTGTTTCTTTGTTTTTAAAGGAGGTTTAGACTTAGCAGAAGATTTAATGCTTAATTGAGTAGGTCTGAAAACACCCTCTGAAGCTACGGGTTGTTCAGCTAACCTCTGAAGGGTTAGTTTCGGTAGGCTGAAAATCTTGTGCGTCCAAAGGCCCAGCCATCTCCACGTGGGAGTCAGAGGCAGCCTGTGGTTCTAAGAAGCGGTCATCAAGGGCTGCGAAGGTGCCTCGCTGAAAACCGGATAACCGGCGACTGGCCTAGAAGAGGCTTTGTCGTTAGTTTTGGGCCTCGGATGCCTATCCTTGTCTTTGCGCTTTTTATGTATTCCGGTCATCGGAAGTTCTGACGGCATGGTGTAATTGAATTTTCTGCCAAAATAATGTCGGGCAAAATCAATCCGACGTTTAATAGTGCGCTTGTTAAACCTAGCACAAAACCGACAACTAGTGACGTTGTGGTCTGGGCCTAGGCATGGGATACAATAAGAATGGAAATCCTTATGAGGTATTTGCTTGCCACAAGAAATACAGTTATTAACTTTTACTGACATCGGTCTGAGGCAAGAAAAAGTTTCCCCAGCAGGGTACTTAGCTTTGTAGAAGACTTCGGTTCTGGATTCGGAATGAAAATCTCAGGAGTCTGCCGACCGGCACTTGCGAACTGCTTTTGCTTCGGGCACCACACGGCAAGAAACACTGAAGAAAATGGTGTCGGCTGTATCTTATATACCCCTGTCGCACTGACATCAGGGAGAAGGCAACAGCAACCGACGCCAGACCAAGACTTTGGAACTCAGGCCGACTGGGGAACCGCCTGACAGCAGGATAATCCAAGTGTAATGACTGCAGCAGTGTAACACGATGAACATAAATAGAACATTGCTGCAGGTTGTTAGAAACAAATTGTGAGCAAACAATGATTATCCTCCAGCTGGCAGACCCATTATTCATTAGTTCATTGGCAAAACAGCTGCAACTTACGAAAAGACAAATTCTGATCCGGCCATCAGATCATCATTTCACCAACAAGACAGCCTGCCATCTCATCGATGAAATATGAGTGAGATCATTCAAAGAATGCTTCAATATTCTCAGATGCCAACACAAACATCTGGAACAACACCTAAGTCCAAGTGGCCCTACCATTGGCAGAAAAAAATCACCAACTCAAGGATGTTAAATGTTAAAACCAAATAAATAAATACAATAAATTCTAATTAAAACTCAACAGTTCATCCGCTGGCAGTCAATTTCAAATTAAAACTCAGCAGTTCATCCATTGGCTGTCAAACTCTGCTATATTTTTAAATTATGTTCAGATAGTTTCCATTTTGGGTGGGACATGATTTTGACTTCCATTTTAAATACAGAAAGTATGCTCTCTGTAAAATAAATTTCATTTCAGATATAACCTGAAGAAGCAGGAAATAAAGTGCAGTTAGAAGTCACGACAAAGTTTAATATAGCAATAACCCATGCCTGGGTGTGGGTAATGCTGGATTTTCCCACGGTTGGTGTGTGGGTAAATCCAGCATTACCCACACCCAGAAGTGGGTTATTGCTATTATACAATGACATTATTTAAGAAAAAAAAAATTACTTTTCTTAAATAATGGCATTGTATAATGCCTCCTTGCAGCCCTTCCACAGCTGTCTGGTATTCTGCGGCAGTTCTGATGTACTGCACATGCATATGCTTACGCAGTACATCAGAGCTGTGGGCAAAAGCAACAGAGAAAGCAAGATCTCCGTTGCTTTTTACAAACTGTCTCGCTATGTATAACATAGCGAGACAGCAACTGAGAATCTCCGTTGCTTTTTTAAAAGTTGTCTCGCTATGTTAAACCCATTTAACATAGTGAGACACCTTTAAAAAAAGCAACGGAGATGAGAAGATCTCCATTACTTTTTTAAGCTGTCTCGCTATGTTAAACTCGTTTAACATAACGAGACAGGTTGTAAAAAGCAACGGAGATCTCCATTGCTATAAAAAATAAATAAATAAAAAAAAAAAAAAAAAAAAAAAAAAAAAGTTATACTAATGGAAAAAGTCCGGGCGACCGGACCTTTTTCCATTACTATAATTCTGATTTACAACGTGCACACTGACCAATCAGCATACACATTTTGGAATATTAATGGGGGGTCATTGTATAATTACATATAAAGACTGGAAGATGCTCTTGCAACTCATTTAAATGAATAGGTTACTCACACTAAAAATAGATTGAGGGAAAAGGGAGGGACTGTTCTATTATTTTTTTAAGTCAACAGACTGATGTAAATATGCATGATTTAAAGGAATGCTGCTCTCTTTCTTACAACATATTAAACACAAATGTATAAAATTAGTAACTTGCTTTACTAAAATAGAATAAGCATATAGTAGACACGATGGGCATATCCCTATAAGGCTGCTCTAGGAATGAAAACTATATGTAGTTTACTCATAAAACTTGCTACAAATATCCAAGCATGGCACTTATTTCCCAGAACATTTCTTAACTTATATGATCCTAAAGCCTAAATTAGTACCTCCTAAAACATATTATTGTTCGACTAGCTTTTTACAGTTTGACTGCTGTAATGTGTGCATTATATAATCCTATTAAAAAGATATGTATCTGCACTGCCATTCTTTATGTAGGTGCATCATTTAGTTGTAAGATGGTTTTGTATGTATTTTATGTCACTGTAAATAAACACTTGGAAGAATTTAAGGGATTAATGTCTTTGTGAGACCACTACCAGTATGGAGTTTAATGCAGGAATAATAAAAGGTATATCAGCTTTTGAAAGTAAAAAAGACTTCTCATTTTGCACTCTCATTTAACTTTAGGGCTAGAACATTTTTTGACAATAAGACAAAAGTTTCACATTTTCTATTATTGACAAGTTCAGACATAGTCTAAAGAATGACTAGGACATTTAGAAAAGGTATAACATACATGACAGGAGGATGCAAAACATTTCCAGGTGTTTACGTGACAGCTAGAATGAATGACACAGTCATATGGCAAGGTCAACTCCATATGAAATTTTGGCAGAAAAAGCCGTGACTTTGCACAGAAGGATTGTTGGAGGTATAGTTAAAACAGAATTTGTCAAAACAGGGTAATTTTATTTTCCAACTATGTAAACAGATGTGACAAGAAGATGAAGAACAGCAAGAAACTGTGGAGCAATACAAATAAATCAGGAAATTAAAAGATGTCCTCCTACAAATAGTTGAGATCATAGTCTGAGTATTGTCTCAAAGACCCAAGCTTCATCTCAAATGCAGTGAATTTCACCTATAGTCACTGTAAACACTGGTCACATGTAAAATGATTTACTCCATGTGCTACAGTACTCCATAAAACTCTCCTTTTAAAGTAGTAAAGGTAATCAGCACCTGAATCTTAATATATTTGAGTCTGCTTACATCACCCAGGACCTTGAGACCAGTAGTGATAATACCATGCATTCTCTGCTAAATCCAGACATAATAATATATAAAATTATACCAAACACTATTTCTGTTCACAAATTTAACTGTCAGGGATTCAGAACTCTCTGTTGATACTTTCTACTTTCCCCTGTATGTATAAGATTAGTTTTAAAGGGAAGTTAAAGAATGGTTTGGTGAACTGTACACTACTGATTCATGAACCACCAATAATCCAATGACTGAAGAATTTAATTTCTAGAACATCAAATATGGCCTTGGCCCCAGGAGAGCTAGTACTGTGCAAAGGAATGTCTGAAGATATAACTGAACACAAAAATGATGTTAATTATATTAATCTTAATGTTTGTGTGCACACGCCTCAGACATTTTCCAGCTTTGTTACTTCCTACTAGTCATGACATTTTAAAGGATAAGCATGTATCCACTGTTACATAACATACACTTTGTTGCACTGAAATACAGTATAAATAGTGTACTACTACTACTACTACTACTACTGAGGCTTTAAAAGACAAATGCACAGGTCAAATTGTAACCACAGAGTTTGTTTGCGTCTTTCGGCTTTTCTCGGTTAGGGGTCGCCACAGCAGAACTCCGGTCCGTTAATGATTGGCAGTTGATTTTTACGTACCGGCTTGCCAGGCCTGACGCACAATCTTCAACGAAGGTACACCCATTCACACATGTCTCCATGCAGAAGACGCTCTAGCTGAGAATCGAACCAGACAGCGTCTTACTGTGAGGTGACAATGCTACCGCAGCACCACCACCGCGGTCTGATTAATTAAAAAAAATACTCAAAGTCACAGTGTTTATCCACAGTGCATAAGGTACAGCCAAAGCTATTTCAGGAAGTGTTAATTCTGCCAGCAATGCAGCAGTGCCAAAGCAAACAATGTTTCCTCAAAGTAGATAGCACTAATGTCCTCTCAAGGCACCTGGCACACAGCTGAACAGTGCATGCTTAAATGCTTTCTCTTTAACCTCATCTGCCTTGGGAATTTTTTAATGAAAATAAATACTGCCTTATGCTCTTTAGTTAGTTACTGACTTGCTTAGACTTTGTAGGATGTGTAGACATGCAAGTTAAATCACAAGGTCTTGATCTCCTCTGGGAAGTAGACTGTGGCATACCTTTTGGGGGTAACCATTTGAAATGTAGGGACCCAGAACACTGAGAATGAATGGCCAAAAAAATGGCCTTAAGTCTGAGATGGCCACTTCCTGGAATATTCCCTTTTTGATGAGATATGGAAATCTTAGAACTGCAACTCCTTTTTACATTACAACAGCTGCCACCCATTCAAGCAAAAGAAGGCTATTATAAAGGGACAGCTAATTCGAGCAGCCAGGATGTGCAGTAATGAGATACTATTCCAAGAAGAATGTAAAATCTTGGAAGTAATGTTCACCAACAGAGGATACCCAAATACTTTATTTGAAGAAATACTGGATGAGGTCAATAATAAAAGGGAAGGTCAATTTCTACCCTTACTTCCACACAAAATTTTCAGTGGACAAGAGGAAGACTTAGAGGCTAACCCGAGGGCTGGGGAGAACATACCCTTTCTTAGGGCAACCTCCAACACTGAGATAACAGGGACCTCGTTTGTAAATAGTTTCATCACAAATTACAGTATTGACTCGAGGAATATTCAAATCATACTTTATAAAAATTGGTATTACATAACAAATAATGAGGAACTCATGGACAAGTTAGGCACAAAACCTCTGATAGCATATAGGAGAGGCAATAATTTGAAAACTTTGCTAGAAAGAAGTAAACAGACGGAGCTAATGACTAGAACAAAAGGCTGTTTTCAGTGCGGGCATGTAACTATTGCCATCTTGTGAAGGCTTCAATTCCTTTGTAATACGCAACAAAAGTACCACATTACACATAAGCTTAACTGTGATTCTAGATCCATAGTCTATTTAGCTAAGTGTAACTGCTGTGAAGCATTTAAGGCATTTCTGTCTTTGTCTTTGTGAGACCACTACCAGTATGGACCAATGCAGAGTAATAAAAGGTATATCAGCTTTTGAAAGTAAAAAGAAAACGCTTTAGCTAAACACGTAATGAAACATCAAGGACATAGTTTCACATTTTCTATTGCAATTGACCAGATCAGACATAGTCTAAAGAAAGAAAAGGTATAACATACATGACAGGAGGATGCAAAACATTTCCAGGTGTTTACGTGACAGCTAGAATGAATGACACAGTCATATGGCAAGGTCAACTCATATGAAATTTTGGCAGAAAAAAGCCGTGACTTTGCACAGAGAAGGTTGGAGTATAGTAAAAACAAAACTTGTCAAACAGGGTAATTTTATTTTCCAACTATGTAAACAGATGTGACAAGAAGATGAAGAACAGCAAGAAACTGTGGAGCAATACAAATAAATCAGGAAATTAAAAGATGTCCTCCTACAAATAGTTGAGATCATAGTCTGAGTATTGTCTCAACTTCATCTCAAATGCAGTGAATTTCACCTATAGTCACTGTAAACACTGGTCACATGTAAAATGATTTACTCCACTACAGTACTAAACTCTCATTTTAAAGTAGTAAAGGTAATCAGCACCTGAATCTTAATATATTTGAGTCTGCTTACATCACCCAGGACCTTGAGACCAGTAGTGATAATACCATACATTCTCTGCTAAATCCAGACATAATAATATATAAAATTATACCAAACACTATTTCTGTTCACAAATTTAACTGTCAGGGATTCAGAACTCTCTGTTGATACTTTCTACTTTCCCCTGTATGTATAAGATTAGTTTTAAAGGGAAGTTAAAGAATGGTTTGGTGAACTGTACACTACTGATTCATGAACCACCAATAATCCAATGACTGAAGAATTTAATTTACTGTGCAAAGGAATGTCTGAAGATATATGTGAACACAAAAATGATGTTAATTATATTAATCTTAATGTTTGTGTGCACACGTCTCAGACATTTTCCAGCTTTGTTACTTCCTACTAGTCATGACATTTTAAAGGATAAGCATGTATCCACTGTTACATAACATACACTTTGTTGCACTGAAATACAGTATAAATAGTGTACTACTACTTCTACTGAGGCTTTAAAAGACAAATGCACAGGTCAAATTGTAACACAGAGTTTGTTTGCTGTGAGGTGACAACGCTACCGCAGCATCTGATTAATTAAAAATACTCAAAGTCACAGTGTTTATCCACAGTGCATAAGGTACAGCCAAAGCTATTTCAGGAAGTTTTAATTCTGCCAGCAATGCAGCAGTGCCAAAGCAAACAATTTTTCCTCAAAGCAGATAGCACTAATGTCCTCTCAAGGCACCTGGCACACAGCTGAACAGTGCATGCTTAAATGCTTTCTCTTTAACCTCGTCTGCCTCTGGGATTTTTTAATGAAAATAAATACTGCCTTATGCTCTTTAGTTAGTTACTGACTTGCTTAGACTTTGTAGGATGTGTAGACATGCAAGTTAAATCACAAGGTCTTGATCTCCTCTGGGAAGTAGACTGTGGCATACCTTCTGGGGGTAACCATTTGAAATGTAGGGACCCAGAACACTGAATGGCCTTAAGTCTGAGATGGCCACTTCCTGGAATATTCCCTTTTTGATGAGATATGGAAATCTTAGAATTGATATACAAGTCTGGAGGCTGTGGAGAACCTGCCTCCTACAAAAAAAAAAAAAAAAAAAAAAAAAAAAAAAAAAAAAAAAAAAATTAAAGGAGAAGAGCAATCTTAGAGATTCCCTCCTCTCTCAGGTTTTTAATCTTTTTTTTTCTGGCTTGTTAACACTCTTCATTTTGAGTGCTGACATATCAACAAGGAGCTCTTCTGGGATGTAAAATGTCTTATTGCAAGGTTAATTACATGAAATCAGCAATATTTATAGGCATGCCATTATAACAAGACCCAGTGATGTGTCCCAGATACAGTAGGTTCTGATCTTTAGTCCCAGTTAACACCATTTCAGCTAGTTACATGATTTATCTTTGCTATTAGCATACATGCATTGCAAGTAGTCTTTGAAATCACCTAAGAAGCCAAAATCCCAGTCACAGATATTTAAATGATTACAGATACTGTCTGCAGCCTTACAGTTGAAAGGACTGATGACAGAACTGCACAAATCACAGCTGAGTGAATAAATGGCTTTTAAGCAGTAATGCTGGAGATCATTGCTGATTAAATCATTACAGCTGCTCGGAGATACCAGTCGGCACCTTTTCTACAGTGTTGGCTGTGCACCCTAACAGCTTGCTTCTGGGGCAACTGCCCTTTTACCATACGCTAGCTATGGCTTAAGAAATAATATACATCAACAAGGAACATAACTATAATGTCTCTTAAGAACTGAACGAGTTTTGAAGTTTTATGAAAAATGGCTCTATTCTAATTTTAATGAGAATTAACTTTTTGATAACAGAAGATGATATCTGCAGATGTCATTTAGCACAGGTATGATTCTTAATCATACCCAACCTTTCCATTCTCTTTAGTTCCTAGTCTATTTTACGTCTGAGAGGTGCAGGTACTTTTTGAAGCATGAATAGCCGCCACAGCAACAGGTTTTATTTGTATGGGATATCCTACTGACAGTATTCCTGTTGTTGCTGTCTTTTGGCTTTTCCCGGTTAGGGGTCGCCACAGCAGAACTTCGGTCCGCTAATGATTGGCAGTAGATTTTCACGAACGCTGAGGTGCCAGCTCAATGTTCAACCTTCAACGAAGGCACACCCATTTACGCATGTCTTTCGAACGCCCACCCAACTGCGGGGAGGACATGCAGACTCAACACAGAAGGCACTCCCCGCACTCCAGCTAAGAATCGAACGGGACGACCTCTTGCTGTGAGGCAACAACGCTACCACTGCACCACCGCAGAAGATACTAATACTGTTAAATCAACACAGTCATACAGGATAACCCATTTATGGCGCTTGACACTACCTAAGAGGTCATTACGACTGTTTGAATGATACTGAATGCATGCAGTATTTGCATTTACACTGTAAATTTGTTGTACTATTTCCAGCTTCTCACAAACTACATAATCCAAAGTATAGAGATGTGGAAACAGAAGCGTGAATCTTTATTTTATACTCATATGCCAGCAGTGTTTTTTTTTTTTTTTTACCAATGACTGTTATCTAGTGGTCAAAATAGATTAACAATGTATACACAGCTGTTTTTTCAGTTCCAACTCACCCCAATGGTGAAAGTATTTTCAGAAAAAATATTACAGGATGCACCAATGTCTAATTTACATTCATCAGTTTCTCCATTATTTCTAAGTATTTCTTTCCAACAGTCTGCCCAACATCCCTGCTTCATTGCTTTAGATAGTTTCAGATTTCATGGTATGAAGTCTTTTCACTTCCATTCATATTTCTATTCAACAAAATGCAAACAGTTTGGAGCACACTTGTTTTTCTATTTGCACGTTTTAGAACAATGCCCTTTTCTAAACAGATTCTGCAATTTGACCAAGCTCAGGGCACCTCTTCTTCATAGTTATATCTATTACAAGTCACAATTGTTCAATTACTTTCACAGCACATACTGTCTTTATTTTTTTATTTTTATTTTGTTGTATTAGTATGACTCACATTACTTTGCACACATTTATTTTCTCAGACAATAATTTCACCTATGTACTAGTAATTTCAGTTGCCCTGCACATACCCACAACTTTAAATAAAGTTATGTTCTGATTCTCTTAAAGGTCCACCCCTTGAATCCTCATTAAATTATACTACAGAATTTGTTAACTCTTGTTGAGGATCATGTTATTGTTATTAATTTCCCTCTAGCTACCTTTTGATCATTTGCCTCTCAACCATTTGGCCCATTTGCCAAGCATGATTGGGGTACGAGTGAGTTTATAGGGGACATCATTCAGAAGCCATCGGGGTGGTTTTGAAAGGTTTGCTCTTTGCATCATTCACCCTACTGTGCAAGTCCTGTATTGTTACAGAGTTCAGTATGTGTATACTCGCAGAGGAGTGTCACTCACTTTTGCAGGTAATATAACCTCTCAAGGCTGCCCTATCACTTAAAGCAAGCCACTTTCTTGTCATGTTCGATTTCCACTGTGGAACCTACTACAGGAATCTGCTTCCTGGAGATGCATCTCACCCTTTCTCCAATAAGTATGCCAGCAGAGTTGCACCACTCTTCTCTTTCTGCACATCAGGTACAGCCGGACTACATGCTGATAATCGAACTTGGGTTGCCTGGGTCATAGTCAGGGCTTTATTCCTTTGCCAGCAGAGCTGGTTCTATTTAGAGAATCACACACCTCACCAAATACTCTGTCTTTGGCTTAAGATGAATATATTACTGGGTTGAATATAGTCTCTGAAGGGGCTTCTACTCTGGCAAAGAAAAATGTCTAATAAATGGCAAAATCTTCCTAGGATGCCAAAAATTACTGATTTTTTTCCTGAGCAATTCTATTTTGTATTTCTCCTTTTTATAAAAACAGAGAGTTAAATCACTTTATGGCTTCTTCACCAGCATCATGCAGATATACAGCATACAGTATATTTTTTCTATGGTGATGAATAAACTGAATTTCTGGGTCCAATGTTGTAAGTCTTCTGTTACTTTTATCTCTAGAAAAAGTATTCCAGGAATGTGCAGGAGATGTACTTCCACTGAGAATTAAACTTATGTGGTTCTAAATACAGATAATCTTGAAAACAAATATTTCTTCTTTTCAGATACATTTTTTTCATCTGTTCTTATGTCATGTCAAGTGGCCTAAAAAATACATGGATACACCAGATTTGTTCTAATGTTCATAAGGTCTCATTTCCAACTGATTTCTTAAGAAACAAGAGGATAACCACATTACACTTTAATAAAAAGTAGCCAGCTCAACAGAATTAATATAACCTGTTATGTAACAATCATACATTATTTCTTCACTGTATCCTAGTGGTGGGCTACTGTGGACTGGGTATTAATAGCCACAGACTGAGTAAAAAGCTTCCTCGTGCTGTGTGTCTCAGAACCTTTATTAAATTTCATTATTCACAGCCTGGTCTATTTCATGATGCTGTGTGTGCCTCAGAACCTTTATTAATTTAGTCATTCACAGCCTGATCTCTTTCATGCTCCTGATAAGTCAGCATTCACTTGGTAATAAGCCTTCAGTCTGTCCCTTCATATTCACGTGACATCATAACTTTGTACCACAAACTCACTGATGTATCCTTATACAACTTGAATATATTAAGTTCAGTCATTCCACCACTACTGCCACATCTTCTTTTAATCCCATACTGCTGGGAATGTTTTCATTTCAGAAATGTCCTTCATTTTTTTCATGTTGCCACTGTAGTTAGCAGAGTTTGATAGAAGTCTATCCAGTAATACCCTCACAAAAACTAGAGGAATTTCCCCAATACTTTAGACAGATTATCCCTCGTGAGTATAAATAAGACCTTGCATCTTCCTGTCTTCCATGAAAAGAGGCTATTTTCCTAGTGGGAGTAACATAGTCAACATAACCAAACAAGTAAGCAAACACGTACATAAGTAAATAAACAAACATATCACAACACTGCGCATTTTACACAGCAAAAATCATTATATGTGAGCACCACTGCATGAGGATACAAAGTGCTATGAGGCTACGGAGAGAAGAAAAGCAGGCTGACCATCTGTTTTAGTTTGGGGAATCAGAACTTGTTGAAGTTTAACTGATTAGTTAACAAGAGGATACAAATTTAATTTAATAAGTTTCAACTAACACTAGGTAACTAACACTAGGTAAGACTGCAATCCAAATTGTAGCTTGCTACAGATCCCCCACCATACCCCAAGATTCTCACTACACCTTTCTAAACATACTGGAAAATATTAAGATAGAACCAAACACCCTAATACTGGGTGATTTTAACTACCCTGCCATTAACTGGGAAAACTACTCATGTCCCAACACCTTTGTTCTTGGAATTCATAAATTCCAACCTGGATCAACTAATCCATAGTCCCACCAGGGCTCCAATATCCTAGACCTGGTCATTACCAACATGGGAAATCAATGCTCCATACCTATGGTCACCCCCTCGTTAGTCAGGTCTGACCATAAGCTAATCACCCTTAACATCCACATCCCACCCCACCCCCAGTAAAGAAACCACCATAAAAACTTCTAAAGCCAACTTCATGCTACTCAAGTCAGAAGTGACAAACTTCATGACACCCATGCAGGGAACTGAAAGTTCAACTGCTGAATCCTACACTCACGGCACTGTCGAGCACATCCACTCATGCATGAATCGTGCCATCCCAAATAGAACCAAAATGCTCTCATCCAAAAAAAGGAAATCTGGTGGTCCCCTGCCATAAACAAACTTTACAACAAAAGGAAGAAACTTTTGCAGAAAAGAGGAAAATCCCAGGATGCAAAACTCCCTTACTAGCCTCAGTAAGAAACTGAGATGCCTCATAAAATCCTCCAAAGCTAGTTACGAAAATAAAATTGCCAAAGATTCCAAAGACAACCACAAAGCATTCTATAATTATGTCAAGAATCTAAATGGCAATGCTCAGATCTGCTCTGAGCTAAAACAGAATGGCATTAAATATACTGATCCGAAGGATATTGCCAATATCCTGGCAGATCGATTCAGTGCCAACTTCACCCCACTCACCCTAAATGGCCCATCTCAATACCGGAAGATTGCCAATTCCCAGTAATAATCGCCACACAGGTACAAAACGCACTTTCTAAAGCCAAGAATACAGCATCCATGGGACCAGATGACATCCCGGGCTGTGTACTACATGAACTACAATATGAACTGGCACCTCACCTAAGTGTCATGTTTAATCATAGCCTCACCTCAGGTTTCATGCCCACTGAGTGGCGGAGCTATAGTTATCCCAATCCGGGATCCACCTTGGATCCCGGAAACTACCGTCCCATCAGTCTGACAAGCCTCATCTGCAAGGCCATGGAGCATATTATCATGGAACTTATAAACAAAGATATTGGCAACCTTCAAACACTGGACCCCACCCAGTTTGGGTTTGTGAAGGGCCGATCTTGTCTCCTGAACCTGATTGACTTCTTTGAATCAGTCTCCAGAGCCATGGACAAGGGTAAGGTGGTCCACACAGCCTATCTAGACCTTGCCAAGGCCTTTGACACCATCCCCCACTCTGGAATCATAGATAAACTTACAAAGTTGGGCATTAATCCCTATGTCACCCAATGGGTTGCTAAATGGCTTAATGATAGAACCCACACTGTAAAAGTAGCCGACTCCAAATCCAGCTCCAGACAAGTGACAAGTGGAGTACCTCAGGGTTCAGTCCTGGGGCTCTTGTTTGGCATCTACTTCTCTGAAGTACAGGTCAACACTAAGGGACTCTGGCACAAAGTTTGCAGATGACTGCAAACTGGGAGCCATTATTGAATCCCCAAATGATGTGGATACTCTACAAAAGGGCCTTACAGAAACAGATGCTTGGTGCCAGAACCATGGGCTCAAGCTCAATGCCAAGAAATGTATTGTTATCCCTTTGGGAAAAACATGTATCCATGAATTACCATATAGGTGGCAGTACACTAAACACAGAAAGTGTGATAAGAGACTTAGGGACACAGGTGGACAGTGGTCTCACCTTCGATAACCACATCGCCACAACAGTCAGGAAATCCTTCTATGTGGCACACCTCATCACGAAGGGCTTTTCATCCAGAAAAAAGGAGGTCATTGTCCCACTGTACTCATCCTCATTAGACCCATTATAGAATACAATGCCCCATTTGGTATGCACCTCTCAAGACATCTGCAACAACTGGAAAGGCCTCAGAAATACCTCACTAAAAGAATCACAGGCCTAAAGCAGATGCCCTATGCTGACCGCCAAAACTCCAGCTATACTCTGTCGTATCATCTACTCAGAGGCGATCTCTGCTTAACCTACAAGGCCATGTCAAACCCAGAGCTGTTGGACATGCTACACTTAAAGAAATCCCAATCCCTCAGAGCTACACGCTCCAGGGATCTAAACCTTGTCATCACAATAAACAAAACATGTTGGAGGGATAGGTTCCTGACCCAGAGACTCCCCAGACTCTGGAATAGATTGCCCATACATGTCAAGCAGAGTGCCTCTTTGGACCTCTTCAAGAGGAACCTTGATGATTGGATGGGAGAAAGGAAATTCACCCCAGGGATCACGTCAGTCGCCCTGCTAGACAGGGGTCCAGGAAAGTAAATAATGTGGGAAGAAATATTCAGGAAATTGTTTATGGCTAGGCTTGTATAGGCCCTAGGGCTGATAGCCTAGTACTAACCTATGAACCTATGAATTTTAGTCACACACTCCAATTAAATTAATTTTATTTTCTATTTTTTGTACAGGATGGATGGATATTATACTTCTCAGTTGTATACGATATTTGCCTCATATTTTTTATCTGTTCCTCATAAAATTTTTGGTTTTCTGACAAATCGCTAAAGGACTGAAGTCATTAAATAATTATATGTATTTGAGTTTCCGACTTCATATCTTTCAGAAAATGCATGCTAACAGAAAGTTGCTAGAATAAAAAGTGTTAAAAGTTTAAAAGCAATATTTAAATATATTCCCCATTTTTGGATCCCCCCTCCATTATTTTTGGCCTTGTCCAGATTTCTTGTGCTAAGAGGTAAAAAGTGTGATGCAAATTTTAAATTAATTTGTTTCAATTTATACAGTAATTAAATTAACTTTATTTTTACAGGAGTACAGCCTTACTGAATGGGTTAGCATCAGTATTGAGTCGCGCTATACAGCATTTCATTTATGCAGTATAGCCAATGGGTTGTATTAGTGTAAAAGTGAAAATGAAACTGCCATCATCCATCTAGTACAGGCTTGCTCTATGCTGCACATAGTAGTGTTCAATGCAATATAAACAAGCAGGAAAAACAAAAGGGCCAGTGAAAAACAGTAGGGCTTCAGTCAATAATGCCAACACTTTAGAAACAGCAGCAAATTATCTCCTACTGTAGTATAACCGTTATTTGCTCCTAGATAGCCTGCTAACTTGGCCAAAATTGCCTATAACTGGACTAAATTCATAAAGTGTAATTAAAGTAGAAAAAATTGACTAACAGAAAAATGTTTCTGCAACACTAAGAGACGCTAAACAGTACTTTTAAGCAGTCAAGCAACTGTAAATACAACAGCACATCAGCTTTTATAGCAAAATAGATGAAAATATAGTATAGTAAAAGTTTGAAAAATAACACTTTTTTTAATGCAGAAAATTTTAGGTGACTAGAAATGTTTATAATAAAGTACTTTCATGCTTCTTTGATGTTAAGATGGAGTCAAAACTTGTATTCTCCCTTTCTCTCCTCTTTCTACATGTGCACAGAAGCATAGCTTTCTTAAGTCTTTAGATAAAGAACATACCCAGAACTAATACAAATAACAGGACTCACTTTTTTGCCAAAATAAAACCTCACTGTTGGAAAAAGTGAGTTGTTTCTATTGTTTTAAACAATATTAAGGACTTTCAATTGAAACATTTGTTTTCTGCAATTGATAGAAGAAACTTGTGAAATATTTTCTGTCCTAAAATCTCCAGACCAAAGCATTAAAAGGTCACTCAGACAAAACATTCAGTAAAAACTGCAAAAGACTGGCCAAACTAGTTTTCACTCTGCAATACCTTAAACCACCTGTTCTGCAAATCCATGGGATATATGCATATAACCCCTTAAGGACATACCAGTGATTTAGCTATATGGCTTTTGAATGCCCATGACTACATTCAAGCCAATTTAGCTGAACCCCACAAGCAGGGTACATGTATGTTTTGGCCTTTTATTTTACCTTCTCAGTACAGTAAAAAGGGATATGTTGACTATACTTAGAAAAACAGAGCTTAAAAATTAAACGATGTCCATAAACATTAGGGGGATTGCAAAATATTCCAAATATCATCCAAACCAAAGGGTAAAAAGGTCACACAAACAAACCATTTGTAAAAACAGCAATAAAGACCCAGCCAAGCAGAGTCTTCACTGTGTAACACCTTAAACCTCCCGCAGTAGAGTCCTGTATAAAGAGGAACAGATAGTGGCCCAAGTTTCATCCAATATGCTATAGTTTTGAATTCTGGTTCCCTACATTGTGAGTCTGCTCACAATGTCATAATGACTACTTAGAACAGCTTTGTTGTTCTATTCCCTCTGACCTGTTTGTCAATGTAGTCCATCAGCAATATAAACAGCAGTGTGATGAGATCCATGATTGATGACAACTCCCACTGGAAGCCTCTCTGCGACTACTACAAATACTGTTTGTACTTGTGATATTAAGTCCTTGTATATAGCCTTCAGTAATTCTACCAATGTTTCTGGGATTTTGAACCACTGCAGAACTGACCAGAGGAGCATTCCTGAGACCTTGCATAAATATGTACACACATGCACACATATGCAAAACCATTGTATAAAGCAAATTTTCTTGTCAATATTATTTTTGTAGATTTAAGAGATAAAGTCCCAGAAAGAAATGACATTTTCTCTTGTTTTCTCTGTTACTGACTACATGGCACAGCATAGTAAAACCTTGACTGTGACCTAGATGACCTTGCAAATTGAACACTGGAGAAGATGGTCAGGGAGGGTAGGACTGACAGGCCTACACCAGTTAGCTGACACTTGAAGAGAGGCAATTCAGCCCACTGTGATGCTGTTCCTACAGGAATGAGAGGTGTTTCTTATGCAATGTTTAGGCTTGGTTCATGCTTAACTCAGCTTACGTGTGTAGGACATGCAGAGGAGAAATTGTAGCAGGCTACTGCAGTGTTTGCTTATGATGATGTTATTAGGGCCAGAAAATGCATCATGGCTGCCTAGATAGCCACACTGTGACCAGCTCTTGTCATGGTGATAGTGGATAAATGAATGCAGTTTACTCAGCAGCCAGGGAGTACAAGAAGTCACTCTTAGAATCGGTATAAAATGTGGCAGGGAACATGTCATACAAGGACAGCTCTGGTAGTGCAATCACTGAATCTGCTAAACTCTAAACAGCTACAGAGAAGCTGTGATTTTATAGCACTGGTAGTAATAACTAAAGGAGTCGAGTGAAATATTGTACCACAACATGACTGACTGACTAACTGTGGAAAAGAAGCTTGAGATCTAATTCCACCTTCCCTACATTACACACTTTTATAGGCTAAAGTAAACCATACGAGCAGCAAAAAAGAAAGAATGAAAGAAGTTTATGAAAAAGCTAACTTTACTCTAACATGAAAAAAATCTGAACTTTACAAAGCAACTCTACTGCACTCGTGTTATCATCCATAATTTCTTATTCAAATCTATCCATACAGTCCTACTATAACAATATAGCCACTACAGAATAAAAATATATAAATACCTGAAAGAAAAAAATGATACTTTTTGTACAACTCCATTCACTTTAGTTCAGTCCCTCGCCAACACGTCCAACACAGGGGGTTTTTCACATACGGAGAGTATTGTAATTAGTTAGATTTCTTTAGATATGAATTAACCACCAACTTTCTGTAACTACTGCTGTCTTATGGCGTTCTAATAACTGTCAGAAGAAAAATTACAGTTGTGTAAAATCTCTGTTGCAGTATTCTTTACACTATATTCTTTACACTAGAGATTCCCTGCCAAGGGCAGCCCAACATACAGCCAGCATACCAAAGCCTTTAGGTTGTAATGTGTATGCTATACATCACACATATGCTCCCCACACACAGTGTAGGGCATAAAGGTGACATCCAACGTACTATCCTCAGAAATGAAAAACCCCTGTAGCAATGACCAAGGATACTAGTATGCAACAAGCACATCCAGAAGGAAAAAGGACCGGAGGAAGGGAGCGAATACTGCACTGCAACAGTGAAGAGAAGCACATCTACTGCTATGGTAAGATTTTTACACATCTGTACTACATCCTTCCATATCACTATTGCAGCATTTTTACTCTAGGGAAAATACAAAAGCTCAGGAAGAAAGTTGGGAGGAGGAAGGGCCAGCAGAGCCCTCTAGGAAGCCATGGAGAATGGCCCTAGGAAAACCAGCTCTGGCTCTAAATATCACATCCAACTTATAGTGCTTGGTAAAGATATGCACAGAAGTCCAGGTAGCTGCCTCAAGAATAGAATTAGTATCCAAAACCTTGAAAAAAGCACCAGAAGAAACCACAGGCCTAGTAGAATGAGCCTTAACAAAAGAAGGAAGGCTTTCCCCATGAAAAGTATAGCAAAAAGAAATGCCTTTAGATAGCCATGAAGAAATGGCTTGCTTGGAAACAGCCACACCTAAAGACTTGGGATGAAAGGAAACAAAAATGTGTGCAAAACCTTATTACTAGCAGATTGCAGAGAAGGGAAAAGTGGGAAAATTAATAGACTGATTAACAGACAACTCGTTAAACACCTTGGGCATAAAAGAAGGATTAGTATGAATGGACACCTGTCCATATGAAATACTGAAAAAAGAGGAATAGCCATAAGGACTTGCAGCTCAGACACCCATCTGGCAGAAGTAAGGGCCAAAATAAGAACAGTCTTCCAAGAACAATGCTGTAAGGAAGCTGAAGCATCAGGCTCAAAAGGAGCCTGAGTCAATTTTTCTAAAGCTAAATTAAGGTCCCAGGAAGGAGAGAGAGGCTTCCTAGAAGCCTAATGTGAAGGACACCTTTAAAAAACTGTTTGGTCTCAAATCTAGAGGCTAAGCCAGGAGTCAAAGGCAGTCAAGCACAGATAGCTGTTAGGTGGGCGTTAACAGAAGAATATGCCAACCCAGCATTGAGCAATTCACACAAATAAGAGAGAACCAAAGGAACATCCACTGTAAGTGGATCCAGGTTACTAGTGAGACACCAAACAGAAAATCTCTTCCGTTTGGATAAATAAGATTTCCCAGTAGTGGGTTTCCTGGTATCCTGCAGGACCTGAAGCACATCTTCAGAAAAAATGTGTCTGGTGGGGATCAAAATCCTATCACCCACAACGTCAGCTGAAGAATGGACTGGTGGGGATGGATGACAGACTCCTTGTCTTGTGTGAGTAGGCCCACCCTGTGAGTTAACTTGTGATAATTTGGTTCCTCTTCTTCTGCATTTAGCCAAGGGCAATGTTGCCTTGACTAAAAAGGAGTCACCAGCATGATTTTGGGAGCATCCTGTTTTATCTTGAACAGGATCTTTGGAATGAGCAATGGGAGGGAAGGCATAAAGAAACATCCCCTTCAAAGGAAAAGACAGGGCATCCGCCTTCCAGGCCAGAGGAAATGGGACTCTGGTGCAAAAAAGAGGAGGTGGTCTGTTCAAAGAGGAGGCAAATAGCTCTACTTGAGGAGTACTACACTGGTGGACAATGTCCAGATACATCTCTGTGAAGCATCCACTTATGGGATTGTGTTATAGACCTGCTCAGAGAACCTGCTACAATGTTCTGATCCAAGGGAATGTAAGCTGCCTATAGGATCACCTGGTACTGGACAGCTAGATCCCAAACCTGAAGAGCTAATTTGCACAGGAGATAAGACCTTGTCCCTCCTTGCTTGTTGATATACCACATCACTGTGGTATTGTCTGTAAAAATCCTGAGGGGCCTTGGAAGAAAAAGAGAATGAAAAGCCTGAAGAGTGGCTCTCATCTCTTTGACACTGATGTTTTTCTTTTGCTGAAGAGACTAAAGGTCCTACACTTTCAAAGGACCAGAGGAGAAACCCACAGACCCCACATTTGAGGCTTCTGTGAATATTTTCTGAGAGTGGACTGGAGGTTGAAAAGGAAGCCCTGGGTTGAGAGACAACTGGTGAATCCACCACTAAAGTTCCAGCTTGAGGCATGGAAGAAGAGGGAGTAGAAAATCTAAAGGATGAGAATGTTGAAGCCAAACTGACTTTAGAAACCACTGGAGCTTTCTCATGTGGAGCTTGGCCAGAGGAAGCATAGGAATGGTAGAAGCCATGTAACCCGGAGCCCATAGAAACTGCATGGGCCTAATTGCTTTCTTTCAATCCTTTCAACCTCTGGCTTCAATCAGAGTTAAAGCCTTTGGAAGAGGCAGGGATGCCAGCACTGGAACAGCCTGAAAGCCTGCACCTCAGAAACATGATCCTGAGACGGAGTCAGGAATGCTTTTTGGAAATTTACAGTACACCCCATGCTTTGCAGGAGGGAGAAATAGCAAAGTGCAAATGCTGAAGTAGAGTCTCTGGACAGGAAGCCTGGATGAGTAGGTCATCGAGGTAAGGAAAAACCTGTATTCCTCTCAACCTGCAGAAAGCCAGAGAACAATCACAGGAGCAAGGCATTTGGTGAAGACTCTTGGGGCAGTAGAGAAGCCAAAGGGCAAAGCAGAGAACTGAAAATGCCATGAAGCAACAGAGAAATGTAAAAACTTCCTGAAAAGGGGATGAATGGGAATGCATAGATAAACATCCTTGAGATTCTGGGAAAATAGAAAAGCCTGAGGAAGTAGAAGAGGGAAACAAGGTTTGAAGGGATTGCATCCAAAAGAAAGGACCTTCAAAAGGGTGTTTAGCTGAGAAAGATCCAGAATGGCTCTCCAGGTGCCTTATTTTCTGTAGGGTAGAAACATTCTGGAGTAAAACCCCTTCCCCCTCTGAGGAGTTAGAACTGCTTGAATTGCTACTTGAGCCAACAGGCCCCGAAGCACTTCTGGAAAAAAAAGGGCAGTTATTTCTGTGGAATGCCCAAAAAGGGTGGAAGTTCTGTCCATACTACGTAGTAACCCAGGTGAATTATGGAAAAAATTCAGAAGTCTTGGGTGAACTTTAAACAAATAGGGAGATACACGGAAAGATGCAGAGAAACAGGAATGTGACTGAGAAGAACAGGCCAAGGATGGTCAGACAGCACCTGTTTTGTCAGGAAAAGGAAGCTTCTGAGTAGAAGGAATTTAGGTAGCCTTAGCAGGGGGAGCTCTTCTACCACCCTTTATATCTTTGTGGGAGAGGGCAAGACTGTCTACGAACAAAGACAGGCTTGTTAAGGTAATTCCTCTTAAACTTGGGAACAGGTGAAACCAAAATGTGCTTCAAATCCTGTAAAGCCTTAACCTTTTCTTGTAGGGGCTTAAATAACTCTGCAGCAGCACCACCAAACAAATGCTTATTGTGCAGAGGAGCATTCATCAGTTTAGCCTTGACATAATCAGGTAAAAGCAGAAGTCTGATCCAGGAAAACCTCCTCAAAACAGATCCAAAGGCAGCAGCCTTACATGAAGCATCAGCTGCATTTATTGGAATGGCGAGCAACTTGGAAGGATGCTCCTAGCAAGGAATGGGCCAAGGCCTTCCTCTCAGAATCAGAAAGATCTGAAATAGTCTGATGTTTTGGTTCATCTCTGTCAGGCATATCTGGTCATATGTGTATGATAGTTCCCTGCTCTAAAAGCTAGGGTAGCAGAAGTATACACTTTCTTACCTAGCCTCTCCATGGTTCTGCTGTTCTTATCAGAAGGAAGCAACTTAGAAGACAACTATCTGGAGAGTTTATCAGAAGCAATTGACACCACAGAAGGGTCAGCAGAAGGACACTTAATAAATCTGCAGTTATCATGCACTTTAGCAGGGGGTTGAGAATCAGGTTTCTGAGAAGCAGTAGAAAAAGCATCCAGAAGGGCAGCAAGAACTGGAGGAAAAGTAGAGGGCCTAGGAGACTCCATATGCAGAAACTCATAGTCCCACTGGAAAAACTCCATCATCCTGAAAATAGTGTCACCAAAAAAAAAATCTACTCAAAAAAAGGGTTGGGACCGATAGACTCTTCTTCCTCAGAACCATAGTCCAGGAGCCAAGGAATTTGAGAGAAATAAGCGATTTTTCGTCATAATTAGCATCATCAGAGGAGTCCTGCTCCCTAGGTCTCTTAAGAGGGGTAGAAGACCAAGTAGGAGCAAGAACAGAAACTTCCTGTGGATGTCCACTGTATATGTAATGCCATTTCTGTCAGGGTATTGATCACTGTCCTGCCTCTAGTTGTCCCTCCACATTGTCTTTTGTCATACTCAACATTGGCAATGGACATAAACCTACAGCTGCATAGTCCTGTCATCTCTACAGAAAACACCATCTGACAGCATGACATAAAGCATGCACTGTCCAAGCTCCCTCTACCAGTGACTCATTTTTGCATAGCATACCCAGGAAGCGTCTTGTAGTAGAGTACTCTGTCATGGACTGGTGGCTGGCATATGGTAAACTATGTGACAGCCATGGATGCCAAAACACTGAACTAAACAAGAACCACTTACAATGGTTGACAATGTCCTAGTGGCATAACCACATTTTGTCATGCAGACCTCTGCATGGTAGATTATATTTGCTACCTACTTGCATGCCTCTTGGCCACACAACAGTACACTGGTGGTGCCTCTGTCCACCTTCCATGGCCTTTGCAGTCATTCTCTGCACCACATGTTCTGTTCTCCTCACATATGCAGACAGCAGGACTGTACTACCAATGTCATCCTGCCCCTTGTGGCACAATCCATTCAGCAGTACCCTTTGGTCAGGCAGGTGTATTTTCTACAAAGGGATTGCATACCTAACATTTTACTCCAAGTATTTTATGCTGAACAGTGTTACACAATGTTGTTAACATTTTTCACTGCTGTTACTATCACTGCCTTCCTTTATATTTATATGTTGTTTTTGTTTTGACTCTTTCCATTTATATTACTGTTTTATGCAATGTCAACTACAGCTGTGGCTGTGGTGAGGCAGCAGTTGCTTTACAGTCAACCTGCCCTGCCATCCTCTGCTGGGTCTACAGTTGCCTTCAGGCCTGCCTCTTTGTAAGGTGACATACGAGGTAGGTCCTCCAGTGGGAAGTGTCCTGCATGGATCATTGTAGCCTCTGGTGATCTATCACTGGTAGGAGGTATAGGCTGTCCATTTGGGGATGCCATCAGTAGGTAAACCAGAAAAAGTTACTGATGTGGTGGTGGTGGCGTTGCTGGGGCTGCACTAGCTGTCTGCAGCATATCCTTGGGTGGCTGTGACAGTTGCCTGCTGTCTGGCCTTACCCATTAGGACACCAGAGGATGGATCCAGCTGGGACAGTAGTCACAGAAGTGACTGGACTTTTGGCTGGGTGCAACACTGAGCGGCATGAATGTCAGATGTCAGGTACCCTTTACCCCATCATGGAGTTTCCCTTCCTTGTGTTTCACTTCTCTCTAGAGTTTGGAGTCTAGTCATCTCCATCTTCCCCATCACCAATGTCCCCCATCTGTGTCTACCATATTTTGTATCAGCATCTCCCCAGTTGGTCTTTGCTACGTTTTATATTTGCTTTTTACCTCTACTATCCTTAAGTTTTTTTCCTGCTCACTTCTTCTCCTGCCTACTTTCCCCCACTACACCTCTTAGGAAAAGAAAATGAGCATCTGCCCCATACTTATTTTATTTATTTATTTATTTGACATTTGTTGACTGGGTTGGTCCAGCTGGGACAGAGCCCTTTTTCAGTGGAGACCCGGGGAAAAAAGCTCCACAGTTAATACAAACACAGAATAGTTACATTAATACATGCAGTACAGACAAGAGGGAGAAAAGCTCCCCAGTTAGTACAGACTTAGAATACTTATATTAATACATACAGTACATATGAATGAAGTAGCTATATACAAAAGTAGGATAACCTGAATGGTAATTAGTATGTACAAAAACAGTACGTTTTGAAGTACAGTAGTATAGATAAGATAAAACTGGAAAATTTTGCAGTGCAAGGTAATGTGGTTATTGTATAATAAGAGGTGGAGGATACGTTTAGACATTCTACTGTTAATGGCTATACAACAGTACACATTAAATCTAGCAGAGAGTGGGAAAGGGGGTGGTGGAAAGAAGCAAATTTAAAAGAAAGGTAGGGGCAAAGAGATTAGATAAGAAATCTCGCAGAGTTGATAAGAAAGCTCGCAGAGTTGAAATAGAAGAGAGGTAGGAGGAAGGATTCTCTGCATTAAAGAGAAAAGAGGGAGAAGGATGGACAAGAGAGATGGATCAATGGGGGGAGATAGCATTGACAGTGATTTTTTACTGCCTTTTTGAATTGTTGTTTGGGTCTAATGTTTTGGATCTCAAGTGGTAGTTTGTTCCAGTTTTCAGCTGGGTAGCAGCCAAAGGTTTTTACCTGTATTGAAGTTAGGTTTGTGAATGGATAAAAGATGTTGGTCA
Source organism: Protopterus annectens (assembly GCF_019279795.1). NCBI lineage: Eukaryota > Metazoa > Chordata > Ceratodontiformes > Protopteridae > Protopterus > Protopterus annectens. The sequence continues at coordinate 787,350,542 of NC_056744.1, forward strand.
GAGCTGAGGAGAGTTCTTGCTGGGGTGCAGGTGGAGATGATGGATGCAAGGCTGGGGCAGAAAGTAGGCTGGTATAGAATAGAATGAATTATGTTAAGTTGAGGGAGGAGTAGGATATGGGGGAATTCTAACCATGTCAGTTTTTTGAGTGATAAGCAGTGATGGAAGGAGTATGGTAATTCGGTGGCAAATTTAGCTACTTTGTTATAAGTTGATTCTAGTTTAGAAATAAGTGAGGTCTGTAAATTGGTGAGTATTTCAGAGCCGTAGAAAATGGTTGGTAATAGGTAGGCATATGATAGAGAAATTTTAGCAGTGCTAGAGAGAAAGTTTTTGTTTCTGTAAAGGAGACCGTTTTTGATGGGTTTTCTTTATGTTACTTAGAACTTGCAGGTCAAATTTTAGCTGATCATCAATAATGACTCCTAGGAGTTTGGTGTGGTTATCCACTGAGATAGGTGTGTTATTGTGGGAAGTAATGGGGAAGGATGGTTTAAGGTGGGCCATTGATTTTGAAACAAAGAGTAAGAGTTTGGTCTTCTTTGGATTTAAGATAATATGGTTTTGGTTGAACCAGTTTTCAATACACAGGAAGGAGTCCTGTGTTATGGTGTGGAGCTTGGGAAGGGTATCAGCTATGGAGATGACTGTGGGGTCATCTGCATACTGCACTAGTGATGAGTGAGGGGTAAAGGTTGATAACTGATTAATGAAAATATCAAATAGCAGTGGTACTAGAATTGACCCTTGGGGTACTCCCATCTGTATAAGGAGTTCAGCGAAGGTTGCTGAGCTCCATTTGACAGATTGGAAATGATTGCTCAGGTAACTAGAGAACCAGGAGACTGCGGCAGTGGATAGGTTTACTTGAGAGAGTTTGACTAAGAGGAGGGGGTGGGAGACAGTGTCAAATGCCTTAGACAGGTCAAGAAAGATAGAAGAGACTAGTTTATTCTGGTCTCTAGACTGAGAGGTGGTGTTTATGAAGGAGATGAGAGCAGTAGAAGTACTATGTCCAGGGCGGAAGCCATGTTGGGTGGGGGTGATTAGGGCTGTCTTGTCTAAGGTATTGTAGGATTTGATTGTGTACACATTTTTCCAAGATCTTTGAGAGGGGTTATAGAATTGCTATAGGCCAATAGTTGGACAGTTCGGTGGAGTTACCTCCTTTACAGATGGGAAGAGTGAAGAACTTTTTCCATTTGGCTGGGACAGCTGCTTCAGTGATAGATCGGTTGATGATAATAGAGATGGGTAGGGCTAGGGAGTTAGCAACAAGCTGGAGAAAGAGTGGAGGGAGAGCAAGGTTTGAGCTTAAGGAGCAGAGATTTGATGTATCTGGTGGATACAGTTTTAAGCAGAAAGAGGGGGAATCGTTAGCGGGAGTAGGAGGGAAGGTGGGTGGGTGGGGTTGTGCTAGAGTTTGGGTGGTTGATAAGTTTAATGATAGAGTCAATGAAGTACGAGTTAAAGTTAGTAGCAGTTTGGAGGGGAGTGATTGTGGGGCTTGGGTGGAGAGTGGATGGGTTACCTGGATGAAGGATTTGATTAACTGTATGCCAGAATTTCTTTGGTTTATGTAGGTGTGTTTTGGGAGGATTAGAGTAGTAGTTTCTCTTGTCATTATTTCTTAGCAAGTTTACATAGTTGTCTGTATTATTGGAGGTGAAAGGACAATTTAGTTTTGGTCCAGAGTTTCCAGTTTTTATCTCTGTGGGTCATTAGGGAGTGGGTGGAGGGAGTTAGCCAAGGGGATATGGCAGATTTTATTCTAAAATTGCTTACAGGGGTAAGGGAGTTGAGTATGTTAAGGAATATTTTATTAAATTCTGTGACAGATTCATCGAGAAGTAATTGAAAAAGGTCCAGTTGATAGCAGAGAGTTGATTGTTAAGTTCATTAAGGTAAAAGATTTGTAGTTTGCGGCGTGCTTTGATTGTGTGGTGTTCGAGTATGTGTGGAGTAAAATGGAGTACTTTGGTAGGGGAGTGGTCACTGAGGGTGTCAGGTAGGGTTTCAGGGAAGTGATATTTTTGGGGATGTGATACTAGGATCCAGTCTAGTATAGCAGAGTGGGTAGAGGATTCAGTGGTATAGGTAGGTGTAGTTACTAGTTGGATAAAACTATGTAAGTTGAAAGAGGTAGAGGGGGATATGGTGGAGAGTGTTGACCAGTTGATGTTGACATCTCCCATGATTATAGTCTCATTGTGGAGATCAGCAGATAGAGAGGAAAGAATACTCTCCAAAATTGTGATGCCAGGTGGGATATAAATCGGAGCAATGTTAAGTGAGGTGTGGGGATTACGTTTACAGCTGGCCAAAAGAAGTTCAACAGGAGTCTGGAGGGGAAGGGGATGTTATAGGTGTTAATGTGAGGTTATCTATGTACATGATAGCAACACCACCTCCTTTTTTCTTGGTTTGATCAAGTCTTAGGATGTTATAGCCAGGGAGAAGGATGTCTTTATTTGGGATGTGAGGTTTTAGCCAAGTCTTGTTAATAGTTATGATGTCAGGTGAGTGTTGTGAGATCCAAGAATGGAATTAAGCAGTTTTGTTTACAAGACTTTTAAGGTGGATGGAGTAAAAGAAGATGTGTTTTTGTGGACTATGGGAGTAGGAAGTGGTATTTTTTGTGAAGGTAATGTTAGGGGGCGAGGGTAGACTTGGGCCAGGATTGGGATGTATGTCACCTGCAAACAAGAGAGAGAGAGGAGAGAAGGACTAGGTTGTGGCTTTGGGATACAAAGTAGAAAGTATTTCAGTTTATCTTTAGGGTAGGTTGGCTTAAATAAGTTTAGTTTAATAAATATATATAAATTATGTACCCCTATTTTCCCACCTTATTCAATGCTTCCCTTACGTTTGACATTCTGTGCATTTCTGTGGTTGCTATTCTAACATTCTGACTGTCCTATAAACCAACCATTTCCTTCTTTGCTGTAAAGGCCTTATTATAGCTCTCAGCTGTTCTTACAGTTGTATGTCATTGCATGAGCGAATGTGCATCAATGCACATTGCATGTGTGAATGCATGGTTGAAAGCATGCTACATGCACACTACTGGGATCCTTAAGTCACAAGACTGACATGCTCTTGCATGCAACTTGTGGAGTTTTCATCTTTCATTCATTCATTCATCAGTTCATCATCATTCCACTATGTGCCTCCTATTAACACTGTTATTCAGCAGTATGTCCCACAATTTCTTTCACTCGGTTTTGAATTATGTGACCATATAAGTAAGGTTTCCGAATCCCAGCCCATAAATTAACATACCAAAAACTAAGAAAAAAAAATAATAATAAAAACATACATCTATACTATAAACCATATCTGGATGCAGGTGTAGAAAAACAGGAGGATATGATCAAACAAATATACAGGAATGCATTTCCTTCTTCTAGTATAAAAGGTTGATTATTAAATACCAAAACATGCATATGTAAACTTTAATATTAAATATTTAATTTCCTTTACCTTCACTTGTAACTATTACTTTGACAATATTTAACACTTCTCTTTCTAAATACACACACATACACACATATATATATATATATATATATATATATATATGGGTCTACTGCATTTGACTGAAAATATACTTCACTGAAAATGAAATCAGTGTGATCACTTCACTGAAAGCCCACTTCACTGAAAACTCATTTGACTGAAACTCATTTTGTTGAAAGTTATATATGGCCTTTTCCCTACTGTAGTGTGATCCTAGAGTTAGTATATATATTAAGGGGGGTGTGGGGGGCACAGTCCCCCACATTGGGGGGTGTGGAGGGCTATTATAAACTATACACATTGATAGTTACAAGTGCAATGAATAACTATTTCCAAAAGAGAATATATAACCAACATATGTGGGGGGCTTCACCCCCCACACCCCCCAATTTGGGGGGGCTGTGCCCCCCACACTCCCCATTAATATATATACTAACTCCAGGATCGCACTACAGTGGGGAAAAGGCCATATATAACTTTCAACAAAATGAGTTTCAGTCAAATGAGTTTTCAGTGAAGTGGGCTTTCAGTGAAGTGGTCCTAGCAATTTCATTTTCAGTGAAGTGTATTTTCAGTCAAATGCAGTAGATTATATATATATATATATATATATATATATACACACACACACACACACACACACATACACATATATACATATACACACATATCTGTGGATAGTTACCTCTTCTGGTTAAGGTTATATACTGTATGTGACAAATGTCATTATATTGATTTAAAGAAGGGCAAATATACATCTACTAAATTTGCTATACTTTTGCTTTATTTCCATTTCCATACTATATTAGTTCTAACACCTGATGTCAGCAAGCCAGACATCAGTGTTTGACTCTAGTAGATACAGATACATCTTAATTTTAACACAGTTTTAAGCTTTTTGATGAGTGTTAAAGCCCTTGAAATTAGTTGCCTCATATTTTAGATTAAAAAAAAAATCAATCAGTGTTAATGGCTACACGTACACAAAAATACATAAAATTTAACGATAAACATTTAAGATTATTATAATTCCAAGATACTTGATGGTAATATTGATACCCACATTATTAAGAAACTGGAAAAGAGGAATATATATTTAAAATGAGCTAGTGAGCTGATAATAACATTATGTTAAGAATGCTCTTTATGCACAAATGTGCAGAGTCTGTAGGCAAACTACTAACCAATAGTAATTTGAAATTGAATTGTTGAATTTGGTTGAGGATTTTTCAAGATGCATTTCTAAGACAGGTGAAACTGTTAAAACTAAAGATATTCCCCGGGATTTAATAAAATCCGTGTAGGCACCATGTAAGGCCTACATGGAATATATCAGTGTTCGTGGCCATTGTTCCCCCTCGGAAGTGCGCAATGCATATTAATGATGATGTCTTGCCGAGGAACACGGTTATTGCATCAGTGCAGGGAGAGGTGTGGTGCTAACCATGGCTGCAGATGAGTTTGGGACTCCCTGCAATGGTCCCCGCCGCTGTAGCAATGTTGTGCAGTGTGTCAAATGCTGAATGTGTAAATGTTATGCTGTTCTATAATTTCCTGTGTTTGTTTTATTTTTTTTTTATTTTTTTTTTTAAATGCTTGTTTGTGTGGCGTGGCACAGAGTTTTGCTGAGCCGAGTGGAACTTATACATACACAGCCAACACCTGCCAGACATCTAAAAATAGAAACTGGATGTAATTAATTATTTATTTAGAGGTGTGTTTAAGCACATTTAAGCATGTTTGTGCAGTGCGGAGCTCAGCACTACTAACAGGTAGCTTAGTGGTATATGTGAAGGTATACCAGATTTCTTAATATCCACTTAGCTAAATGGGTAGAATTACAGGTTTGTGTGTAGTAGGCCCAGGGTTTAAATACATGAAAGGGAAAATATGTATTTAACTTTGATATACGTATTATGCAGACAATTTTAAAATATGGCCCCGCTATGTTCTGCTGCACTCTGCTATGTTCTGCTCAACTGTGCTTAGACCTGCTGAGCACCAAACAAATATGGTAACAGCTGCCAATGTTTGTGCTCTGCTCAGCTCTGCTTGGCTGGTTTGCGTGTTGCTAAGCTTTGCTAAAACTATGGTTCTGTCAGTTTTCACGCTCAGCGGAGCTGTTTTGTGCACTGCTAAGTGACGCAGTGCTTTTTTGAATGTTGTCCAATGACATTTAAGAGAGGGAAAACAGCATATATTAAGCATTACGGTAACTGTAGTGCAATCAAGAAAGACTAAGGCATTAACTGCAATAAAGTCTGTAGTGCAATACATGTGGAATTAGAGCTGTACTGCAATAAATGAATAATAACAATTGTAGTTCAATAAAAACAACAAACAATAATCATAATAGCAAGGAAAATTGTGTACATCAGGATTGTCTTGTCATAACTATTACACTAGAGTTGTTTGCATTGAGTCTGTAAGGTAAGGTTGCTGAAGTCAAGTATAATACTGTAATAGCTGTATAATGCAAATCTAATGGCTGCAAACTGTATTGCTGAACTCATTGTACTGTTCACAGCTGTCTCTAGTCCAATATCAGTCACATAATGCTCTGTCATTCACAGACTTCAGGTTATAAAGATATATGGGTGAGGTGACCCACTCCATGAGCTGATATTATTTGTTGACTTCACAGATATTTAAAACCACTAACAATAAAATGTGTACACCAACATTGTTGACACTGCAATAAAGCTTACTTACTATCTGTGCTATGTTTGTATTCCATGCATGTGCATTGTTGATACCACAATAAAGCTTACTTACTATCTGTGTTATGTTTGTATTCCATGCATGTGCATTGTTGATACCACAATAAAGCTTACTTACTATCTGTGTTATGTTTGTATTCCATGCATGTACATTCTACTATCACTGCAGTCTAGTATATTACTGTAGTAGTAATACCAAGTTATAGTAGGGTTCCAGGTGAGCTCTAGGCAAATATAGTCATTCAGTAGTCAGCAGTGATTCAGTGGCTCAGTCTGTTAAATGCTCTGTAAACAGTACATTTTGCCACACACAGACTGGGGTTTGAATCCAGTGGTATGTAGCAATAAATATTACAGTAGCAGTCACGTAATGCTCACATTTTTTTTCTCCACAAGAACTACTAGTAAATGGTTGAGGCAGCCCATGATATGAGCAGATAATTGTGTGTTTAGATTTCACAGACCATTACATTCAATAGCAGGAATGTGTACATCTGCAATGCTGCGTCAGAAAAAAAGCTGTGTAATCCCATTATGGCTGTATTTCTGGAATGTCTGTTCAAAGTTGCTGCAGTCAGTTATTACATTCTATGCAGATGTCCCCTGCAGACACAGTTATTGGGTTCTAGTCCCATGCCTGCCAACCAAGCCAGGAGAGCTGGTTAGTATATGTACTGTACACATGCATAGGTTCATAGGTAGATACTAGGCTATTGGCCCTAGGGCCTATACAAGCCTAGCAAAAAAGGTACCCTGTTTTTCACCACCCAAGAAAATAATTTTTCTGTACCCCTGTCAAGCAGAGCCACAGAGGTGATCCCCAGGGTGAATTTCCTATTTCCCATCCAGTCATTAAGATTTTTTTGAAGAGTGCTAATGAGGTGCTTGGTTTGGTATAGACAGGTAGTTTGTTCCGGAGACTTCCCATACTCTGGGACAGGAATCTGTCCCTCCAGAATGTTCTGTTTATTGTGGTGACAAGGTTTAGGTCCCTAGAGCGTGTAGCTTGGAGGGATTGGGATTTCTTTAAGTGGAGCATGTCCAACAGCTCTGAGTTTGACATAGTTTTGTATGTTAGGCAGAGATCGCCTCTGAGTAGGCGACATGTGACAGAGTAAAGCTGGAGTTTTTTGAGACAGTCTGCGTAGGGCATCTGTTTGAGGCCAGTAATCCTCTTTGTGAGGTATTTCTGCTGCCTTTCCAGTTGTTTTAGATGTCTTGTGAGGTACATACCAAAAGGGGCGTTGTACTCTATAATGGGTCTAATGAGTGATGAGTAGAGGGGAACAATGACCTCTTTTCCTGGATGAGAAACCTTTTGTGATGACGTGTACCACAAAGAAGGATTCCCTGACTACTGTGGCAATGTGATTATCAAGGGACAGACTACTGTCCACCTGTGTCCCATGGTCTCATCACAATTTCGGTGTTAAGTAGACTACCCCCTATGTGGTAGCTCATGGGTACAGAGTTTTTACCAAAGGGGATGACAATGCACTTTTTGGCATTGAGCTTGAGGCCATGGCTTTGACACCAGGCATCTGTCTCAGTGAGGCCCTTTTGTAGGATGTCCACATTGTTAGGAGTTTCAATTATGGCTCCTAGTTTGCAGTCACCTGCGAACTTTGTTAGCCAAAGACCTTCTGTGTTAGCCTGTACTTCAGAAAAGTAGATACCAAACAGGAGAGGACCCAGGACTGAACCCTGTGGTACTCCACTGGTCTGAAGTTGGGTTTGGAGTCTGCTACTTTCACTGTGTGGGTTCTGTCAGTGAGCAAGTTGGCAACCCATCTTGTGACATAGGGATTTATACTTAGTTTAATGAGTTTATCTATAATTCCAGAGTGGGGGATGGTGTCAAAAGACTTGGCGAGATCTAGATAGGCTGCGTGAACCACCTTACCCTCATCTACGGCTTTGGTGACTCCTTCAAAGAAGTCAATCAGGCTTAGGAGACATGATCTGCCTTTTACAAACCTGAACTAGGTGGCGTCCAGAGTTTGGAGATTACCAATGTCTTTGTTTATAAGTTCCATGATGATACGTTCCATGGACTTGCAAACCAGGCTTGTTAGGCTAATGGGATGGTAGTTCCCAGGGTCCGTGGTGGCTCCCCCTTTGTGGAGTGGGATAACCATTACTGTGTGCCATTCAGTGGGCACAAAGCCTGAGGTGAGGCTATGATTGAACATGGTGCTTAGGTGGGGTGCCAGTTCATTCTGTAGTTCATGTAGAATGCAGCCTGGGATGTTGTTAGGTCCCATGGATGCTGTGTTCTTGGATTTGGAGAGTGTGTTTTTTACCGGTGTAGCCATGATTACAGGAACTTTGCATTCTTCTGGTATAGAGATGAGCCCTTTAGGGGGTGAGGGTGGGGGTAAAGTTAGCACTGAACCTATCTTCCAGGATGTTGGCAATATCAGTTGGTTCTGCATATTTAGTGCCATTCTGCTGTAACTCAGAGCAGATCTGAGTGTTGCCATTGAGATTCTTGACATAGCTATAGAATGCTTTGTGGTTGTCTTTAGAATCAGTGGCAATTTTGTTTTCATAACTAGCTTTGGAGGATTTTATGAGGGATTTCAGCTTCTTACTAAGGCTGACCAGGGAGTTCTTCCAGTCATGGGATTTTATTCTTTTCTGCTACAGTTTCTTTCTTCAGTTGTAGAGTTTGTTTATGGCAGGCGACCACGAGATTGGCTTCCTTTTTTTGGAGGATAGCATCTTGGTTCTTTTAGGAATAGCACGATCCATGCACTCATGTAAGTGCTTATAAAGTGAATTTGTGTAGGATTCAGTAGTCGTACCTCTACTGTCCATCTGCATGGGTGTTGTGAAGATTGCCACTTCTGTCTTAAGAAGCGTGAAGTTAGCTTTGGAGAAATGTTTAACGGTGGTTTCCCTAATGGGGGGTGAGGGCGGGATGTGGATGTTTAGGCTGATAAGCTTGTGGTCGGATCTGACCAATGAGGAATTGACCTCTGGTGTGGAACACTGTTCACCCATGTTGGTAATGACCAGGTCTAGGATATTGTTGCCCCTGATGGGAGTGTGGATAAGTTGATTCAAGGCGTTGGAATTTATGAATTCCAGAAAACGTTGAGCAAAAGAGTTGGTACATGAGTAGTTTTCCCAGTTAATGGTGTAGTAGTTGAAATCACCCATTATTAGGGTGTTAGATTGTGCCCTAATATTTTCCAATGTATCAAGAAATGAGGAGTGGGAATCCTGGGGCATGGTGGGAGATCTGGAGCAAGTTACAATTTGGATTGCGGTCTTGCCCAGAGTTAGCTGCACTTGGATAATTTCTGATGCATTATGCTGAGCAACTAGCTTGGAGGTGTGGATATCCTTAATGAATATGGACACGCCTCCACCTTTAGTGTTTTGGTTCAGGTTAGGTGGCCGAAAGGTGTGGTATGAATTATAGCCTGGTAATGCAGGGGTGCTCTCTGGAGCCTTGAACCAGGTCTCTGTCACTACACAGATGTCGATGTTCTCCATTTTAAGGAGTGCCTCGAGTGAATGCATTTTGAGGTTTAGACTTCTAGCATTGAGTAGCATTACCCTCAGATTTTGCTTGCTTGTACCTGTTATGGTGGTGAATTTGTCATTTGAACCTTGCCTAAAAAAGGCACTATAGGGGTGGCAAGAGTCTTAGCCCGTATCCAGAATCCCAAGGGCGACAGGTGCAGGCCATCTCTGCCAAAGCAACATGGCCTGTCGGTCATGTCATCCCAGGCAGACAGATACTGGATCCCCTTAGAATGACACCAAAAGCTTAGCCAGTTGTTTAAGTCAATCATTTTGTCCTTCTACTGTGGTATCATTCTGGGTGATGGCAGGATGCTACTCAGGGCTAGGGTCATACCTGCCTGGGCTACAAGATCGGAGAGCTCCTCCATGTCTCTTTTCATGTAGTCCAGGGAGGTACATCTCAGGTCACTCACACCAACATAGACAATGACGGAACCATATTTGTGCTTGTTGTGGAGTGACCTGAGTGCATGCGTTATGTGGCAGATCCTGGCATCTGACAGGCAGCTGACAGTAACTTTCTCCTTGTTTAGCCTGGTGAGTGGAACATCAGTGTGCCTGACTATAGAGTCACATATAACCGGAGTGTTGGGTACGTTGTTATGCTTTATGGGCTGTGGTTGAGTGGCACACTGAGTTTGTGGGCTATGTGTCATTTGAGTTCTGTTGGGGGGGGTGGAGGAGATTGCATGTGTTTCTGCTTTGGAGGTCTCTGTTGCTTGAGCAGATTTTTATTGAAAGCCTCAGTGAATGTAGATGTGTGTTTTGTATTGCTATGTGTGTGTTTTGGTGGTGTAAGTTTTGAGGGACTATGTGATGAGTGTGGTGTGGTGCAAGTGTTTACCTTCTCCTCTTGACTGTCTAGTCCAGTCTTGGGTGAACAGAGTTTTACTTCCAGTTTGGCTATATAAGTGCATCTGTCACAGGTTGTAGTGTTGGGTGGTAGAAGGAGAGGGTTGTCTGTGTACATGAGGCAATTGCTGCATTGCCCCAAGATGTCCAGATTCATCAGATAGACAGGAGAAAACATCGGAAGCTGACCCTTAGACATGCCTGGATAGGTGCCTATTTATTGTGTATTAAAAACTGTTTTCCTGCAGACAAGTGAGGAACGTTGAGTGCTATAGTAATGCTTACAACAAGTGTTGAACAAGTGCTGAGCTCAAAGAAACAGATTTGAGTTCTAAAACTAAAAAACTGACTAGTTCCAAGGGAAAATTTGAAGAGCGACTTTATGGCACCAGGAAGAGTTTAACCCTAGATAAGCGGTGATGCAGAAAGTGTATTTTTTATATAACAGTAGCAAATGAGCAAACTAATTTAAACAAATTAACCAATAAGAAGCTAAAAACTGAGTCCCGTTCCAGCAGTCTTCGATCAGACAAGTTCTAACTGCACACTCCTGCCACTAGGGTGCAGGGGAACCTTCCCCAAAAAAAGATGGCCTGGATTAGTGCTCAAGTTATAAAAACAAAGCTAGATTCAGCATGCCTGAATCTAGTCTATGCTACAGCAAACAAGGTGCACCAATTTCAAAAAGAAACAGTTCAAATAAGCAGCCACAATAATTCTTTAAACAGAAATTCCCAGCTCAGAAGGGCAGAATCTAACCTCTCCACCCACAAGACTACAGATCACAAATCTTCTTAATGTAAAATAACTGGCCTGATGCCCAAGTGCTTAAACCAGAGCTAATACATTTTTAGAATAACAGACACTGAGCCTTCAATCAGTAATTCCCAATTTAGAAGGATGTAAGCTACCTGTCCTGCTACAACAGTGCAGACCACAAACCTTCTTAATGTAAAACAACTGGTCTGAAGCCCAGGTGCTTAAACCGAAAGGCTTAGATAACAGTTACAATTTAATCAGGCTACTACCAAGCAGTAATAAATGCAGCAGAATAAATACAATTGAGTATTTTTAAGAAGAGGCAAAAGCAAAATAAAGTGAAATTTTTTTTTTAGTAAAGTGCAAGGAGAGAGGAAGAGAGGAAGGAGAAGCAGAAGTTAAGAACCTAAGGGGGTTGGCCTTCTCAAATGCTCTGTCTGTAAGTGGAGTGAACACCAGACTGGGGGGGGGTGTCCCAGATCAAATTTACAGTAGGGCGGGCAACTGCAAAGCCACCAACTATAACACCACCACAAGAATAGGGTGGGGGGAAGAAAAACAGTTTCAGGACAGATGAGAGTTTTATAAACTCCACCTCAGAAATAGGGAATAAGCAGTTTCAGGACAGTTGAGAACAGAAAACAATGCCAGAAAATATATAAAACAATTCAGTCAGGCAAAATTAAGACAATGCAGAACTCGGAAAGGTTAAAATGCCAAGAAATATACTTATCAATCAGTGATATATTTCCAGATTGTTTGAGAATCACACTAGCCAGAACCCAGGAGTTTATAACAGCGAATGCAAGAATTTACAAACACAGACTATTTTTAAAACAGCAAGCCTTGAAGCAATCAGATAACACAGAAGCTGTTAGACCAGTTTTATAAACTCCACCTCAGAAATAGGGGGTAAGCAGTTTCAGGACAGATGAGAACAGAAAACAATGCCAGAAAATATATAAAACAATTCAATCATGCAAAATTAAGACAATGCAGAACTCTGAAAGGTTAAAATGCCAAGAAATATACTTAATCAGCGATATTTTTCCAGATTGTTTGAGAATCACACTAGCCAGAACCCAGGAGTTTCCAACAGTGAATGCAAGAATTTACAAACAGAAACTATTTTTAAATCAGCAAGCCTTGAAGCAATCAGATAACACAGAAGCTGTTAGACCAGTTTAACAAACTCCATCTCAAAAATATGGAGTAAGCAGTTTTAGGACAGATGAGAACAGAAAACAATGCCAGAAAATATATAAAACAATTCAGTCAGGCAAAATTAAGACAATGCAGAACTCTGAAAGGTTAAAATGCCAAGAAAAAGAAGTTGTCTTACCATAATGTTCCATCTGTGTTGTAGATCTTTGTTCATTCATTACTATTAGGACCTCAATTCCATCCTTGGAACTGATACAACTGTTTCCAAGCTCGCACCAGCCAAAAACTCTCAGCTAAGACCTACCTATAATGTTCACTACTAGTTATTCCAGATGGAGTTTGCCCGCCCCTATACAATAGATGTAAATAGAAAAAAATAGTAGAAGGCTCTGTCTGAGCAAATACCCTAACCAGGAGTTCCTAAAGTCCACCGGGAGTCCAGGCAGGGGGAAGGAGGGGGGAAAGTAATGAATGAACAAAGATCTACAACACAGATGGAACCTTATGGTAAGACATAACTTTTTATCTGATGTTGTAAATCTTTGTTCATTTATTACCATTAGGACAGGGTCCCCAGCTACTTGAGTCTTGGGTGGCCCTAAGGAAGGATATTCCTGAGCACCACAGAACCAAAAGATGCTCGTCCCCTGGAGGCCAAATCCAATTTGTAATGAGAGCTAAAGGTATGAGGTCTTGCCCAAGTGGCTGCTGCGCAGATATCATCCATACAGGCTCTGGGATGAAAAGCTACAGAAGTAGGCATAGATCTGGTAGAATGAGCCTTTATTCTGGAAGGTAAGGATAGCTTATTCTGCTGGTAGATAAAGGTAATGACGTTTCTAAGCCAGGAGGATAAAGTCACTTTGGAAACAGGTTTACTCAATCTGGGTCCTGCAAGGCCACAATTGGTCTGCTTTCCTGAAAGATTTAGTCCTGGTAAGACATAACTTTTTATCTGATGTTGTAAATCTTTGTTCATTTATTACCATTAGGACAGGGTCCCCAGCTACTTGAGTCTTGGGTGGCCCTAAGGAAGGATATTCCTGAGCACCACAGAACCAAAAGATGCTCGTCCCCTGGAGGCCAAATCCAATTTGTAATGAGAGCTAAAGGTATGAGGTCTTGCCCAAGTGGCTGCTGCGCAGATATCATCCATACAGGCTCTGGGATGAAAAGCTACAGAAGTAGGCATAGATCTGGTAGAATGAGCCTTTATTCTGGAAGGTAAGGATAGCTTATTCTGCTGGTAGATAAAGGTAATGACGTTTCTAAGCCAGGAGGATAAAGTCACTTTGGAAACAGGTTTACTCAATCTGGGTCCTGCAAGGCCACAATTGGTCTGCTTTCCTGAAAGATTTAGTCCTGTCCAAATAACAACGAAGCTGCCGATGCCGATGCACATCAAGGGTGTGCAAAAGGTACTCCCCTCTATTAGAATGCTGAGGGAAGAAAACCAGCAGGTCAATAGATTGGTTAATGGAAAATCCAGAAATTACCTTGGGCAAGAATGAAGGGTCAGTATGAAGGGACGCCCTATCCATGTGGAAAATCAAGTAAGGTCTCTTGACACTCAAGGCCTGCAGCTCAGATAATCTTCTTGCTGAGATAGGTGCTACTAGAAGTAAGGTTTTCTATGACAAAAATTTTAAATCACATGAATCAAAGGGCTCGAACAGAGGACCTGTGAGAGATTGAAGTACCAAAGTCAAGTCCCAAGGTTCTAAGGGAGGCTTGACCGGAGGTTTAACATGTAATATTCCTTTCAAAAAATTCTTGCATAGGCGGTGTGACATAATCAAAGAATTATCAAGTCCATTATGAAAATTGGCGATAGCTGCTAAATGTACAGTGATCATCGATGCTGAGACTCCTGCATGTAAAAGAGTAGTCAGGTATTGTAGGATCTTTTGAACAGGCATAGAGAAAGGGTCTAAGTTCTGATCTTTGGCCCAAACAGAGAACCTAGTCCATTTACTAGAATAAACTTTCCTGGTGGAAGGTTTGTGTGAAGCCAGAAGAATTTCACGAACAGGAGACAGGATGTCAGGCAGCCTGGCAATCACTGGAAGTGGAGGAACCAAGATGTGAACTTGAGACTGTGGAGGTTCGGATGAATCAGTCCCTGAAGATGAGATAACAGGTCTTGGGAATGATCCAGGATCCACAGGCTGTGAATCAGATGAGGCCATAGAAACAGGAACCAGACTTGACAGGGCCAGTAGGGAGCAATGAGGATCACTTTGCTTCTCAACCTCTGAGCTTTCTGGAGAAATTCTGGAATGAGGGGAAATGGGGGAAAAGGCATACAGAAGACCTGGGTGCCAATCGTGCATTAGAGCATCCCTCAGTGGTTCCCCCTTAGGGGAGATCAGGGCAAAGTAGCTTCTGCATTTGTAGTTTTAGGGTGGAAGCAAACAGATTGCAGCAAGACTTGCCCCAGTGTTGGAACATCTGATCCGCTGTTACTGGGTTGAGGGACCACTAATGAGACATCAGGATGTTCCTGGTCAGATTGTCCGCAATAAGGTTGGAACTCCATGTGCATTGTTATAAGAAAGTGATTGGAAGCTACTGCCCAGTGCCAAATCCTCATGGCTTCCCGACACAAGGGATAAGACCTGGTTCTGCCTTGCTTGTTGATATACCAGATGACTGACATGTTGTCTGACTGAATTGCAATGGTCCCACAGGGTAGGGATGCATGGAACGCTTGCAATGCTAAGAGAACTTCCCTCAGTTCCAGGACATTTATGTGCAAATTGGCCTTCATGGGGGACCAGGTGCCTTGGACCGTCTTTCCCTGGAAATGCCCCCCACCCTAACAGGGAAGCATCCGTGGTCACCATGGCCGTGGGCTGGGGAAGACAGAATGGTCGACACCAAAGATTCGTTTGTGGCTTCATCCACCATAGCATTTCTTCCTTGCAACGGCTTGTAAGATGCATCATGTGGTCAAGTGGGTGAGTTAGAAATGACCATTGTGCGGAAAGGAGCCATTGCAGGATTCTCATGTGCAGTCTCACCAGTGGTACTAATGAAATGGCAGCCACTATGTAGCCTAAGAGTTGCAGTACAAGACATGCTGGTATATAGGTCTGAGGAAGAAGGTCTTGGATTTGGTGTCTTATTTTCGAAAGCCTGTGAGAGGGGGGGGAGCTTGACAGGATGGTGTGTCGAAGACCACTCCAATAAATTCCAGTGTCTTCATTGGGGACATTTGAGATTTGTCCTTGATTGTAATCCCCAAGAGGAGAGCGAGACCTTGAGTGTAAGAGAGGCTGCAGACTAGGAGATTCCTGGTCAGAGCGGTAAGGAGCCAATCGTCTAGATAGGGAAATACCTGGAATCTTTGTAGTCCACGATGAGCTGCTACAACTGCCATACATTTGGTGAACTCTTGGGGAGGCTGTTGAGAGACTGAATGGCAGTGCCCTGAACTGGTAGTGATTGTCTCACAGCTGGAAGCGGAGAAACCTCCAGGAGTGGTGACCCATCTTTATGTGGTAGTTTGTGTCCTGGAGGTCTATACAGCGCATCCAATTGTTCTTCCCTAGGAAGGGAAGAATGGGCTGTACCGTGACCATCCAGAATTTTTGAGGTTTGATAAATCTCTTCAATAGGCTGAGATCCAGGATTGGTCTCCAGTCCCCTGTCTTTTTTGGCACTAAAAACAACCTGGAGTAAAACCCGGATCCTGTCTGATCTGGTGGGACTGGTTGGATGAATCTTTCTTAGCAGCTTTTCTATTTCTAAGGCTGCTAATTCCCTCTGACTGGGTGGTACATCAGGGATTTGTTTGACGGGTCTGGGAATTAAATCGAATGGAATTTGGTAGCCTCTGGATATTATTCTCTGCACCCAAACATCAGTTGCAATAAGATGCCAGACTGGTAGGTGTAGTGAAAAACAACCCCCAACTGCTTCCAGAGGAAAGCAATTTGGCTGCTGCTCAGGAGCGATGGTAGGGTCTGCCAGAGAAAGAAACTCTAGCACCCTGGTTATGCAGACCCCCTCTACCGCGAAAGGGGCATCTTCCATATGAGTTGCCCCCTCTGCCCCGGGGGGGGATTGTTCACCACGAGTGTCATGAAAAGATCCTTGGGATTTCTTGAACCACATTTTTCCTCCCTTCTAGTTCCTGGAGTAGGGCCTCTGGGGGTTGGAAAAGCATATGCCCACAGCAGACAAGGTCTTTCCGTCTTTCTTACTACGTGCAAGTGTGTCTCGTACTTTAGGTCCAAAAAGTGCAGACTCGTCAACAGGTGCATTGACAAATGAAGATTTAAAGGGGTCTGCAAAGTCACACAACTGCATACAAGCATTACGTCTCATGACAATGCCTGATGCGGCAGTTGAAGCTGCCCCCTCGGTGGTGTGAGATATCAAACGCATAGAGGAGTTCAAGATGGATTCAAGGGTAGCTAGCTGCAAGGCGACCGTATCATGCACCTCTTCAGGCAGTACCCCCAGCAAAGAGGAAGACATTTCAGAAATTAGGTCTCTCTGGAGGCGAGTAAAGAATGCCAGATAGTTCAGCGACTGAATGGCTAAGGTCACTGAAGCATAGGTCTGCTTCCCTAGTCTGTCCATGGCCCAGGACTCCCTATTTGGAGGATGGACAGTGGAACTATCTTCTGCCAGTTCCCTCTTGGTGGCTGCCGCCACGACCATAGAATCAACCGTCAACTGCTTAGACCAGTGGGGCTGGTCTTCAGGTATAGATAAAATTTTGTCTGGCCTCCAGGGGACAGGTTCTACATTGTCCAGGCCTGCTGCACAATGAGTTTAACAAGATCATCTGCCGGTGGGGTCACCCAGGAAGTAGATGGCTGGGCACGGAAGGCCTGCAAGAACACCGATTCCTCAGAAGAAGGGTTAGAGGACTTCCAGTCTCCCCACTGTTTCAGGATTTCAAGAATGTCTCCGAATGAGACGTTGTCTGGGGGAGACCATGGGGACCCTTCTCCCTCTTCACAATCAGTGTCTTCAGTGATAGATTCCTCTGGGGAATCAAGGTGCTTTCTCTTGCACCGTTTCTTCTAGGGAGGTTCCCCAGTGGGATCTTCTGAGGAGGACTCCAGAGAAAGGGTTCCCTTCAAAGGGGGGTTTTCTGACTCCCATGCCCAGGGTCTTGAAATAGAGGGTTGGGAGAGGTGCATGCTAGGGGGGGCTGATACTGATGTCATTGGTGCTGACTTTGAGCCTTCGGAGTGAAGGACCCTCTCCATCACCTGGACAGCAGGCCTGCCCGAGGAGGGATGGGAGCCCGGGACCAGGAAGGATAACCTTGGAACCGGGGTCACACCCCACTCTGAGGAGCCTACCTCCAGGTGAGGAGCTCCGAGAGAACTGGAAGCCGTCGGAGCCATGGACATAGATGGTGCCAGCGAATAAATAGGCGCCGGGCTAGGTACCAAGGTACGGATAGTCCAAGCACTGCTCTGAGAGAGCATTGGCTCCACCGTAGCTAATGCAGGAAGGGTGGTCGGTGCTGACAGGGGAAAAAGTGCTGTCAGAGCCGAGACAGTATGCACCAGAGTGGACATCAGTACTGGGATCCCCGGGATCTGGGTAGAGGCCGGAGGAGGCTAAACAGGGAAAGATGTAGTAAAAGATTCCGAGCCAAGTGGGACGGAAGGTCTAGCTGGAATGGGCAATCCCATAGCTGCCAGAAGCTGGTCCACAACCCGCACTAGAGCTAATTCAGAAAAACTCCTACTGGATCTAAAGGAGGTTGCTGAAGGAGAATCAGGTATTTCTAGAAATGGGCTAAACCTCTGCCCCAAAAAAGGGTCGTAAGTTGGAGAGTATCTTGTCCTTGGCAGATATTCGAGTTTTGGAGCCGAAGAAACTGTCGGCACCGTGGCTGGGGATGGTGCCGAAGCAGGTACAGTCATAGGAGCCAATGTCAGATCCAAGGATGGCACCAAAGTTAGTGGTGCCAAGGTTAGAACTGAAATAGGGGTGAATATCATGGACGGCACTGAGGGAGAAGATACACAGCCTGGTGCCGAAGAGGTCTGCGCCGAGGGCACCAGTGAAGCACAGAGCAGACTTGGTTCCGTAACTGACGGAGATGCGGGAATTGAGTGACTCCGTTTTTCCTTATGTTTTTTGGTCTTTGGAGGGAGCCTCCGAAAAAGGTGTCTTGATTAAACCTTTTAAAATAAGTTTATTTTTACATTCTGCTAGTGTACGATTACTAAAACTAGCACAAATGTGACAGTCAGCTTTAATATGATCCACGCCCAAAGAGTAGACACAACGAGCATGTGTATCCGAGTTAGGCATCTTATGCCCACACTTGTCACACTGTTTAAACCCCAACTTACCTTTGGCATAGTAAGGCAACAAGGCTATCCTATAGAAAAAAACAAAATAAGGGAGAGAAAAGGTAAGAGAATACCAATGATAGTATTTAAAAAATACCACAAGTGGTAAGGAAGGGCCTGTCAAAGTCAGGAGAGTGGGACAGTACCAATAATGAATATAATAGAATAGAATTAGATTATAGGAGACAGTGAGAAAAGGTGAAATTGACTAAAAAATAAGCAATTTTGAAGAGAAATTGTCTTAAAAATAACTATTTTCTACTTAGCTTTGAGAGAGTTGGCTAGCACGTCTGACTAGGAACGTGGCAAATGAGATCTGGAGTAACTAGGAGAGGGCATTATTGGTAGGTCTTAGCTGAGAGTTTTTGGCTGGCGTGCTCTTGGAAATGGCCGTATCGGTTCTGAGGATGGAACCGAGGTCAAAATAGTAATTGATGAACAAAGATTTACAACATCAGATATATACTTATCAATCAGCGATAGATTTCCAGATTGTTTGAGAATCACATTAGCCAGAACCCAGGAGTTTCCAACAGTGAATGCAAGAATTTATAAACACAAACTATTTTTAAATCAGCAAGCCTTGAAGCAGTCAGATAACACAGAAGCTGTTAGACCAGTTTTATAAACTCCACTCAGATATGGGGGGTAAGCCGTTTCAGGACAGATGAGAAAAGAAAACCAATGCCAGTAAATATATAAAACAATTCAGTCAGGAAAAATTAAGACAATGCAGAACTCTGAAAGGTTAAAATGCCAAGAAATATACTTATAAATCAGCGATATATTTCCAGATTGTTTGAGAATCACACTAGTCAGAACCCAGGAGTTTCCAACAGTGAATGCAAGAATTTGCAAACACAAACTATTTTTAAAATCAGCAAGCCTTGTGTCTCTCAAATGTCACGATTTCACGTACTATAATTAATATTGCATAATCTGTCTGTCACAGGATGACCATGGAAATGATTACCTGCATTGCAAAGCATTACCAACTCAGCCCACAGAACACCTAAGTAGCTAAATAGGTCCACCATGTCTGCAAGTGTTCAGTGTACTTGTGTACCTGCTATTGTTATTGCTCGTCCCATACTATCCCATGCAAATAGCTTCGGAGGTATTTGTGCTACATCAGCTACAGCAGACTGGTAGTCACTGTACACATAAAGGGATATATTGACCTATAGGAGTAGATAACAGTACTGTTGTCAGAGATATAACCTGCAGTGTCACTAATGGACTGTTTTCTTCTCTCCCCCACCCCTTATCTTCATTTATCTATTATTCTTATTCATTGTTATGGATTACTATTAACATACTTGTTACATTAACTGTATTTTGGGAAATGTGTTTTATTATTGATATGTATTATTGCGGTTGCATATTAACATATATTCTTAAATTAACTGTTTTGTTGGCTTTATGCTGTAACTGTTACTGGAATGCTACTAACATACTGACTGTTCTGTTATTTAATGTTCTGTTACACATAATATGCACTGCTATGTAAATGGGTTATTTCTACTGTTTTTACATGCTATTACTAACAAAGATTTGTTCATAACAACTTCTATTTACTGCTACACCTCAATTACTACAGTACATCAGGGTAGGACGGTTCCGGCAGATCCACCTACCTAGCCTCAGCCGGCCATGGCACTGGGTCCTGGCACATCTAGGACCCAGACTGGTGGTGCCCCCTCTGCTGGCCTTGCACCACCTGTGGTGTTGGGTGGTACCACCTCAGGGGATGGGGCCCAGCACCCTATGGGAGTGGTGGTGAAGGGGACATCATCACCCTGGCTCAGCTGTTGGTCATGGTGCACAGGATTGTTCAATGCAGGTATGAACGGTGCCTGTGCTGGATTGAGGACACACTCATCAACCTGGTGGGGCAGCCTTGCCCTGGTGCTCAGCCTCTGGCACAGCCACCCGCGGGACAGTGAAGGAGCAGTGCCGACAGTCCCATGGGTGGGGACGTGAGTCACACTGCTGCCGTCTGGAGGCACGTGGTACTCAGATTCCACAACACCCTCCCCATCCAAGGTGTTCACCCCCCTCAGTGTCACACACTTCCCGTCTGCTGTCTTGTCTGTCTTGTCTGTTGGTGAATGCATCCTCTCTTACAAAACTTATCTCCTCACACTTACCTGTGTCCCTTCCCCAACATTCCACTCTCACCTTAATAAAAATAAAAGGGCACCTGCTCCCCCCAAAAAATTGCCCAATACATAGCTCTCCATTTTGCACACGTGTCTACTGGACACAAGTAATTTGGTCCAATTGGCTTGGCAACGCAGTTATGTTGTCCTCACCCCTCTCTCTAGGGTTTGAGAGTCCAAATTCACCTACAAATTCTGTGAAAGTGCACAGCTGTTGCTGTACAAGAAATGGATAGCTGTGGTTCTTTCCTACACCCTTCCTGCACATCCCTACCTGCCTTTTACTATGTTTTTCCCCCAGCCTGTCCCCATTTCGCCACTTTCCTATCACCCCCTTTTTCTTTTCTTTATATATATTTTTTTAGCACGGAATTGCGCAGAGCTGCACTACACCATGTTGCTTTGCTTAGCTCAGCTTAAATAGAGCTTTAATGATTATATGTGTTTATAACATTGTCAGACATGTACAAAATAAACACCTCTGCCATGTTTCTAACCCAAGCCCATCCCACCTACAGCACACTGCATTAACCTGCCATGCAGATCGTAATTAAAACAGGTGTTTTCATCAAAACATAGTGATTGCCACTTACAGTCATTAGGCATGTCTCAATGGAGCTGTGTGCTATAAAAACATAAATAAAATAACATAAAAAAATTAAAACTAATGGGAAAAATGGGAGTGTACCTTGGACTGTGGTGCAATAATATACCACTAGATAGCCAAAGACCTAATGATGGATGGGAGTGAGTCCTGTGATAGAAGGTAAATGTGCCCTTTTATAAGCAACACCTAGAAAGACACCTGCTAAGGCATCAATGACAAAGTACATGTTAAACTGAGAACCTGGTGCAGAAATACAGCCATATATAGCCATGCACATGCTGGTGGATGCAGACAATGTGTGTCATAGCCTGTATGTGTGCACATATATTTTGCAAATACACCTGTTGTAGCAGTGACTCAGTAGTTCAGTCTGTTAAATACCTTGCATCCAGTACATTTTGCCACACACAGCCCTGGATTCAAATCCTCCCTTGTGTTGCAGTTCAATTACATTATTGTGAAGAGACCAATTAATGACTAAGTCATTCAGTCTTTATCCACACTGGTTACTGCTAATTAATGAGCTGCTACCCAGTTTTGCAAGTCAAAGGTCTGCAGGTAGGAACACACTGCACATATCCATATAGCGTAACTATATGTCACCTACTACTATGTTATTAACACTGCTGCATAGCAGACAAACCTTAATCACAAGCCTTGATTGGACTGTAAAGGGTACTCTTACACTGGCTCTGTCATAACAACAGGGCTGCAACAGCTGTTGCAGTTACATGTACAGCTTGCTGTCCTCAAGTGTTCACACTTCCCCCTGTGTGTGTTGTATGCTGCAGCATCAACTGCAGCCTGTAGCACACACAGCTGTATGTAAAGGCAGCTGCTACAGACCTACCATACCTCCCACCCCCTAGAACAAGGAATCTGGACACAGCCATACATAATGGGTGGGACAAAGGCCCAGAGATAGGGACACGTTATACACTTTGTTCCTACAAAGATAGTAAGTTGAAAGAATAACAGATATTGCATTAGCATGCATATTCTGATGGGTATAAAGTCTGACACTCAAATGCGTGTCTTTCATTACTGACCTCAACCCACAATGTTTGCCAGTGAACTGCCGGATGGCCACAATGTCATGGGACACTGAACACACATAGATGAAACTGTGGACATACTGCATAAATGTCTACAGGTGACATTTATGGTACCTACCCTCTGCAATGCTGTAGTCTTCACACCTCAGTAATGTCCATTTGAACTAAGAAAGGGGCCCACATCTACATGAAGGCCTTAAATATTGCACTGTGGGGGCATGTCATTGGCTAATGAGAGTGCAATTCATCTGTTTTGGCTACAGTTAGCATATCAGATGCACAGACTGGTGGTGGTGCAGAGGCAACTACCTGCTAATGAGCAGTACTTTAAAAAGGCAAACAGATGGTTATGAGGAACAAGTCTGTACGAGATGCTACTCACACCAAGAGTGTATTTTCAAAAGATTACCAGAAGCAAAGTTCAACAAAGCAGTACTGCACTCTACCGGATATGTAACTGATTTCTCCATATAACAGGATGCAGATGGGAGGTTGGAGGTATGGGGAATAGTGATTACAGCTGTAAGCCTGTCATAGACTATGGTAATGACATGTCATTGATACTCTGCTGTACTACACCTACAGGCATGCCTCTCAACTGCCCCCGATTTTCACTCACATCTTAACTCTGTTCCTTTTAATCCCTCCTACAACACCTAGCTGTTGTAGGGAAGCTAGTGAATTACACATAATACATAGTGACAATATATAAGGGTGTATACTGTTGTAATGTCAAACAATGTACAGTAATTCACCTCCTCTCATTCTGTCACTGTCTCACATAAATAGATCTAACATTTTAAAAGTGTCCCTGAATGTCCCTGATATACTCTGGCTAAGTTCCTGATTCTGTTGACATCCATTTGTCTCTCTTTGGTTGACAGCTATGCCTAACATACCTGTCAACCTCTTACAGCAAGAAATATGGACAAAGCCATAACTAATGGCGGGAAAAAGGCCCAAAATTAGGATCACTGTGTAAATATTGCTTATACAAAGTAAGAATGTGAATAGGATAACATATACTACAGTAGCATAACTGTGTTCTGAAGGGTATGATGTCTGAAACTCAGATGTCTGTCTTTATTTTCTAGCATAAACCATCAATGATTGGCCAACCACTTTTTTTAGAAATCCAGAATCTTGTGTGAAAATGAACAAAACTATGAGGCAAACATCTTAACATTATGCAAACATCAGTATAGCTGAGAGGTATGATGTTTACAGGGAATGTATACCACAGCACGTTTGCATTGTTTTCTGTCGTTGTGGCACACTGATGTTGCTGGACTGTCCCCATATAGTGGTTGTAATAGCACACTGCTAATTGTCTGGCAGTGGCCATATGACATATTAGTGGGAGGTTGCCCACAGGGGACAAACCACAGTAGACTGCAGTACTGGGTGTAGGAACATGCATCAGAATCTGTCAAGGCAGTATTGCTACTATCTTGTTGGGATCCACACACATAGTGTGTTGTCAGACTGTGGGGTATGATGTGTGAGGAAGCAGTGGATAGTGCAGGCCATTATGGGTGTGCTTAATCTGTACATACTGGACGTCCACGTATTTGGTCCTGTAATGTGTTCCACTTTTGTTGTCTTTCAGGAACCATGTATTGCAGATGACATGTCCCCTTCTCAGATGCAGAGAATGAGGTAATAGTGGATGCAGTAAAAGGCAGCAACATCAGATCTTGTTGTCCAGGGGAGGCATAATTGTGAACAATGGGCAGCATTGTGTGGGATGTCAATCAGATTGGCCAGCAGGACAGGACCTATGAGCAGGTCTGACACCAAGCCACAGGTATGATGAATGCTGCACAATGAAGGACAGCTGATGTTGCCAGGGACTGTGCCACCACTGTTGGAGGGACTGCAGTGGAACAATCACTCTCAGCCAAAGAGGAATTCCTGGTGAACCTAGCAACGCACAACTCCCAGGCATCCATCACACCATATATCGTGGAGGTGGGTGCCACAGTGTCTACAGCAGAGGAACAAGGTAGGCTTACTGTGTTGACCAGTTTAATACTCTACCAATCATTGTGGCAGCCTGTACATACCTGTACATGGGTGTCAGGTCTATCTGCACTGGAGGGAGGTTGGGGTTTAAACTCAGTTGTGCACACATACTATGAATCTCAGCAATACACCCAGTAACAGTGGCTACTGTACAAGTGGAAATATGCATATATTACCTTGTGGTGCGGCAACATATAATGGCGCTGACAATACCTCTCCCTCACCCTTTCATAGGTTCATCAGGTGTTGCCCAAGCCCATGGTCCTCTACCTGGTAAACATGATACTGTTGTTTTTCAGATCATATATACCCTAGGAAAGTAAAGGGCTGCCATATTGGCCTATGTACAAATGTTGTGTATAGCCAGAGTAGACTATTTGTATGTACCATTCTGGTACAGTTAACTACATTTCATAGTCTGGGTAACCGCAGGTGTGTACTTGAACGAACATTAACACGTATGCACTTATAGTTATGAGTGACTATGCAGCCTGGTGCACATGACACAATTAATCCAAAATGCCTATTCAAACACAAAAGGTAGATGTTACATACCTGTTAAAGTAACACTAGTACTGGCATATCATTCTCAAGATAGGTGCACTGGGTCTTGTGTGTAGTTCTATCATGTATAGTGCCCTACTGCATACCTTACAGGTATATTGTACTGACAACTTTAACTGGATGCAGCTGACATGCATGTTATAAAGGCTTTGACTTGTATTTGTATGTTGTTGTGAGGTTGTCTGCTGTGCATGGGAGCGGAGATGAGAAGATGTGAGACTGGTAATGTAGTTGGGGATCCTCATTTGTATGGGTCTGTGTGGATTACCATACATAATAGTGCAGGTAGTAATGTACAACTTTTGTCTTGGTTTTCACAGGTGACTGGGGGGGGGGGGGGGTTGGAGTCTGTCCTCACAATCCGATGTCAGTGTCTCATCAGACTCTGATAATGATGGTGGCCATAGTGAGGCAAAGGTGAAGTTGTCAGGGGCAGAATCTGTCCCAGAGGTTGAAATCCCTCTTCTGCCCCCATTGTCTCTGCACACAGTCAGTATGTGCACACAAGCCCAGTCCCTAGAGGCAACAGATATTGGACAGTCAGAGGGTGGAGACATTGAACAGGGAATTGTGGCAACTATGGCTGCAGTGAGTGTAGATACTGGCCATAGCCAGAGAGCTAGAGAGGTCCCACACAAGCAGATTGACGGCAACTATGGCTGCAGTGAGTGTAGATACTGGCCATAGCCAGAGAGCTAGAGAGGTCCCACACAAGCAGATTGACAGAGGGTGCTTGTAGGAGGCCTGCTGTCCATTCACTACCTGTTTCTGGTGTCACATCTCGAGTCACTCGACGTACGTTTGGGGCCATCATGGAGGCATAGGCATATTCTGAATGGAACACCACACATATGCTCAGGGTTATGGATGCAGCACAGTCTAACATCTGTGACTGCCTCCACCACACGGGGGACACCCTGGATCAGTTCACTGATGCAGTGGACAGATGTTGGGCTGAGACAGTGTGTCTTGGGACCGCACACTGTCTGTGCTGGAACATCTGATCAGAGTTGGGCGTCGGACCCATGGACATAGGTCAGCAACACCAACTGCTGAGAGTTCACGTGGCCATGCACAGTCATGCTCCCATAGTGGCAGTACCTCCAGTGCTACAGAGGGAAGTGTGTTGTCCACACCATGACATGGCAGGCAATGGGCATATGGTCCTGGGTGGTCCAGCGGGGGACACAGACCCAGCAGACAGCAGTCACCATCAGGTACTAGCACCGCATCTGCCCTTGGGCATGGTGGTGCCAGTGCTACTCCTGGCAAAGCCAGTTCCCATGCTCATGGCCATAGATGGTGAACTGTCTACTCTACCATGTACTGTCAACTGCTGTCTAACATACACATGTGTAGGGCTAGCACTGGGCTTGACTGTGTACATGCACATACTCAAACACCATTGTCACATGCAGGTCACCTACAGACACACATGGCACCTCTCCATGGCCCATCTAACCCATACCCCTTCCTGTCTCAAACACATGCTGTCAACTGTTTGGCACAGCCTAGGCCTCCAGCACCCCCACATCACACCCTGTGCATGTGATGATACCTGTGTGACATCCCTGTCATCCTTGCCATCGATGCAGAGAAATGAAGCTACGTGTCTGATGCACAGGGTGACTGATTACTTGACATGTACTTGTGTAATCCAGTACTGTTTTGCCATGCCACTTGTTGTGGTCCACAACAGATACTGTATGCTGGCATGTGTCATGACTACACACCAAACTTTGTGTACCTTATGTTGTATGAAGTTGTACTGGTGGCAGTGTTACAGAATGACATGTGTCTCACAGACCTGTGTATGTTTCTATTCCAGGAGTCTGAGGGGAAAAACTATGGACACGTGGCAGCAATACAGCCACACGGGATGGCATGGCAGCACAGCAGACATATCAAGTCAGCAAGGTACGGCAGTATACGTGCATGGCTCCCTAGGTCCATATGTCTATAGCAATCTAACAGGGACAATGGGGGCAGTCAGCATAATCATGCATTCATACTTTGTGATAAGGTCTGCTACCCTTGATGCATGTCACCTGGGTTTTCTGTACCTACAAATCTACAAAGTGTGGTGATGGTGTTGACACATCTACGAATATCCTGTGTCTGGTTCAGACAAGTGGCAGACATCAGTTATGATTGTTGTGCCCTGCATCCCATTGTGTAACCTGCACATGATGTGTGTGACATCACATGTGTGCTTTACATGCATGGGGGGCCTGTGACATGCAGGGTGTACTGCCTGTGTCACATAACAGTTTCCCCAGTATGTACTATATCTACAACATTGATGTTGTAGATATGTAGCACACATGGGACATGTGTCACTCCTGTCATGGCAACATGGGGGGTACACAGCGAGATCTGACACCTTCCTGTATGAGGACATGTACATCCCCATCATAGCAGTTGGTGGACAGACTACATTTGTATGGTCTTGACACAGACAGCATAGCACGTGTTACTACACTGTGTATTGCTGTACCATGACACCTGTGTGGCTGCTACAGTTGTACATTATGCCTGTGTGGTAACATGGCAAGGGTGCCATTACACCCAATGATGGACTGCTGGACGCCATATTCAGTATAGCAGTGATAGTCTGACATTTACATCTGTGCGGAACCTGTCAGTGTTGGTGGCACAACAGTGAATGCATCCCTACATCTGCATAAACAGTGCCCGTCAAAGGTTACAGCACTGTGTGTCCATACCTTCATGTGTCATTGCTCCAGTGTGTGCAGTGTGCAGACACTACATTATTGTGCTGGGGTGGATAATATCCCACAGGATGGTAATGCACAGTAGTTGGCATGTTGTCTGTGTCAGTGGTGCAGACAACACCTGACCATGGTTTAGGCCATCCTGGATAACCGTTGGGTCTGCATGGGTGTCAGTGATGGCTAATAATATGCAACTACCTGCTAATGTAACAGTCAGTGGTCACTGACAGTGGCTGCAGACAGGAAATACCTAGAAGAGGTATGCAATAATGGCAGATGATAAACCCACTGGTGAGTGCATCAGTGCAGCATATGTCTCCTGATAGTATGTTGTCAGGGTATGACTCTGACACTTGCATATATACCAGCTGACATACCAGTCTTTACATGGTGTGCACAGTTGGCAGCATGCCCTGCTGCTCTAATATTTCCATAAACCTTGTCATAGCAGTCAGCAGGGACATGGGTGGGAGAACATCAGGGTGTACAACACCTAGGCAGAGCCAGGCCATCTCACTATACCAGATGTTCAGGCAACAGGTACAATGCACCCACTGAGACATCCACAATACTGTCACTGTAAGGGTCACTAAGTGGCCCATTGATGGCAGACATATGCAACATAGGGACATCTGATTCCAATAGCTGTTTTGTAAGCAGCAGTACTCAACAGGGCACAGTCCCGGGTCCTCTACTCCTTGGACTGCATGTCACCACAGTACACAAGGGTGCTGACTGACTGTGGCTAAGAATGTTGGCTGCTGCCTGCTACTTTTGAGCACTCGCACAATCACTGTGTTATGTCAGTGTCTTGCATGACAGTATTACAAATACATGCCTGGTAACATAGTAATGCCCATAATCCCCAATCGATTATATATGCACTATCCTTTCCATTGGGAAGCCATATGCCCCCGATTAGTAGCACAGCAGTTCCTACATGTGATGTACATACATAGGGGTGACAGGTAGTCACACAGTCCCGGTCACACAGGTGTACAACTTATGTGCCACACATCATGTCTATACAGTGGTGTGGCAGGAATCATATAGCATAGCTGTGGCCAGAGTCACCGGTAGGTGACAAACCCATACCCTCCATACACTCTTCCCTCAGCATGTCACTATCCAAACTGTAGTAACACTTTCAGATGACAGTATGGCCACTCACCAGGTCACATCACATCTTCAGTATGTCTTACTGCTGTTCAGTATGTGTTACTGCTGTTCATCTGCAATGTATGCCAGTGCCACCTGTGCCATTCAGAGTACTCATAGTTGATCTGTGCCACACATACAGGACAAGGTGTGACCTTGCTTGATTGCATATGCTGCCTATCTCTAGGAAGTATAGTAGATGGATTAGTCACTCTAATGACATTAACCCACTATGTGACATTAGTAGTACATGCTTGTCAGAGACATTTGGGTAGCAAACGTAACACATGCTTGACACAGACCGTCCCTACTGATACAGTACAGAGGCACCTCATTGCACCTCTGCACATACCATCTCTATAATTGGCTGGGCAAATGGCATCTCAACACTGGCTGTGTGGCCGCATCTCTTGTGAAATTGGGCAACATGTACTGTCCCTGTGAAGAGGGGCAGCAATTTTTCCAATTGTGATGGCTGTATGGCCATCATGCTACTGATGAGCACATCTCCTATTGCTCTGTGAGATGAGGCACAATGCTGTCACAGCCTGACATGCACACATGGCCACATTCAGGCTAGCAGCACTTCCACTCACTGTATACAGGACATGCCATGGCACACACATAGTGCATGTTGACTGCATATACAGCAGAACACATACCTATGAAGTGGTACACACTACAGAGGACAATACCAGATGGACACACCATGCCTCATGTCTGCCATTACTGTCTGTCTTGGACACATAATGCTTGCTGATATCAGCAGGCCATGTTGTGGTGAGTCATTTGGGAGGCCACATCACCCACAACCAGTAAAATAATGCAGAACCCTACCAATGTGTACATTACAATGATTATCATATGTATGCAATATAGGTATACACACACACAACAAGTTGGCTGCTGTGAAATTAGAACCCCTACCTATATACTGTTACACACTACGTATTGCATGCACCATGGAGTTCATCGGATGTTAGACTGACAGCCAGCACTCTTAAGGTGGATGACATCATGAGGCCTTGTAGAGGAGGGCAATTTAGAGGCCAGCAGGTAGTTTATAGGGCCAAAGAGTGCATAACCATTGCCTGGGGTTAGCCTATCAGGGCATAACTGTAGCGCTGCAAGGGGATATATTTACGTACACACAGACACACACACACACACAGTTGCCTGATGTGACAGTAGAACCCCTAATTATCTACAGTTGCACACTATAGCTCACAGTACTTATCGCACGCTCCACAGGCTATGTCTGTTGTATATGTAATTGCAGGAACTGTACTTGTAGAGTATGAAAAGAAGCCTTGGGTTGGACAGCATGTGTGGCCTGCAGAGTGATATTGCTTGGTACTATTATTGTATCTAATGTCCTAGGAGTGGGATACCTGTTAATATGCCTGCTATGTGTGCACAGTTTCCAGTATAGCCATATGTGGCTGGTTGAAGTTAGATAGGCAAACATGTGGCCAGGTACAATTTGGCCTGTCCAAGGCATGCATTGAAACCATTATACATTACACCACCTGCTCACCTGCGTCTGTCTGCATGGTGATATTCTGCAGGCGCAGGGGTCTGTGGGCGAGTGGATTATGTACTCTTGCGGCCTTTGTTTGGTTTCTTTGGGCAACTGTTTTGATGTGTAAGTCCAGATAACTTCAGTATTCTGAGGGTATGTGGGGAAATTCATACATCCACACACACACACACACAAAATTATATATATGTATGTATATATATATATATATATATATATATATATATATATATATGCATATATGTGTGTGTATGTTCTGTATATGTGTTATCTAGATATATGCAGACAGTCTATGTATCATTGTAATAAATATATTATATATATATATATCGGTATTATATGTATTTGGGATACATATTATTAGATACACTAATCATGTGGGAGGGGGATAGGGACAAACATATGTATGCATAGCTGTCTGTATGTACAGACGTATTTCCACATTGCAGGTCTTTGTGATGAAGAGGGAACAGAACTCCGCTCAAGTCAGCTAAGTGTAGGATCATGCCGAGTGGGACTGTCAATATTTACAAGGTGATTCCAGGCCAGAACTACCTGTACTCCAGTCCGGGATTTTGTGTGTTACAGACATTGCTAGCTGCACCTGTTTCTGTAGTACTGCACTTCCCTCAAATTGTCCAAAGCATTCCCCAGATATGTGCTGTATTTAATATGTGACTGGGGTACATAATGTAACACCAGACACAGAATGGCAGTCTGCATACCTCTCACTGTACAGCTTTTTGCAGAATGTCCAGCAGTTTACCTAATATGTTTGGTCTGTTTCTCATACATTTGTGGTGTTCTGGTAAATGTTGTATAATGCAGTCACTGAATAGTACTAACTGCAGACAACCATTTGAGTGTCAGGCTTTATATCCTTCAGATACTGTGTACTGATGCAATCTGCTTTTATACTAGCCACCTTCTAGGTTAATCAGAGCATCTGTAATGTCTGTCTCTAGTTTTGGCTCTTTGTCCCCCATTCTCTCTGGCTTTGTCCAGCTTTCTTGCACTAACAGATTGAGGGGTATGACAGTCTGTGGGAACACCACCATACAACTACCTCACATGCAAAAGATGTGGATACTGCCAGGTTCAAACCATCAACACCATCACCAGTGCTAATGTCCCTAGCCCACTGAGCCACACAGGGATGTGTCATTCATCACACAATCAGCAGCATACATACATACGTTGTTATCCCTGCATTACTTGAGACATACAATGTGTCCTTGGGCTCTGTTTCACAGCCCTGAGATTGTCATAGGTTCATACTAGGCTATCTGCCCTAGGGCATTTATAAGCCTAGCCAGAGTGTGTTTGGCTTTCGCCACCCATTTTAAATTAATTTTGCTATGCCATTTTTCGAGGTTAGTATACTGTGCCTCTGTCTAACAGTGACACAGAAGTGATACCCGGGGTAAACATACGATCTCCTATCCACTCATCAAGATTCCTCTTGAAGAGAGTCAATGAGGGACTCTGCATAACCTGGACTGGGATTTTATTCCAGAGTGAAGGGAGCCTCTGGGTTATGAATCTGTCCCTCCAGCATGTCCTATTTATTTCAGTGCTGAGGTTAAAGTCTCTCGAGCACGTAGCTCGATGGGGTTTGGATTTTGTGAGGTGCAGCATGTCCATTAATTCCGGTTTGGACATGGCTTTATACGTCAGGCACAGATCGCCTCTGAGCAGGCGGTATGCCACTGAGTAGAGCTGGAGCTTCTTTAACTGGGCAGCATATGGCATCTGTTTGAGCCCTATGATCCTCTTGGTGAGGTACTTTTGGGGTCTTTCCAGTTGCTGCAGGTGTCTGGTAAGGTACATCCCAAAAGGGGCATTGAACTCAATTATGGGCCTGATGAGGGATGAGTAAAGAGGCACGATGACCTGCCTTGATCTAGATGTGAATCCCTTCATAAGGTGGGCTATATAAAATGTTTTTCTAACCACTTTTGCCACGTGGTTGTCAAATGAGAGATTGCTATCAACTTGGGTCCCCAGGTCCCTAATTACTTCTTCTGTGCTTAATGGATTACCACCTATGTGGTAATTTGTGGGCACTTTGTTTTTGCCAAAGGGGATGACTATACACTTTTTGGCGTTTAGCTTGAGGCCATGGCTCTGGCACCAGCTGTCTGTTTCTATGAGGCCCTTTTGGAGGATGCTTGTGTCGGCTGGAGAGTCGATTATGGCGCCCAGTTTGCAGTCATCTGTGGACTTAGTCAGCCACAGTCCTTCCGTGTTGGCCTGTACCTCCAAGAGGTCCCAGGACTGAGCCTTGGGGGACGCCACTTGTAACTGGTTTGGATCCTGACATGGCTCCAGCAATTCTAACCATGTGGGTTCTATCCTTGAGCCAGTTTGCAATCCATCTAGTGACATAGGGGTTTATATTTAAGCTGGTGAGCTTATCTATAATGCCCAAGTGGGGTACTGTATCGAAGGCTTTTGCAAGGTCCAGGTAGGCTGTGTGGACCACCTTCCCCTCGTCAATGGCCTTGGTGACTGTTTCAAAGAAATCAACCAGGTTTAAGAGGCAGGATCTTCCCTTAAAGCTGAACTGGGTAGGATCCAGTGTCTGTAGGTCCCCAATGTCTTTATTTATGAGGTCCATGATGATCCTTTCCATAGCTCTGCAGACCAAGCTAGTCAGGCTTATGGGGCGATAGTTTCCAGGAGCCGTTGAGGCACCACCTTTGTGGAGAGGGACCACTGTTGCTGTACACCACTCTTTGGGTACATATCATGTAGTAAGGCTGAGATTGAACAGTAGTTTTATGTTTGGGTTTAGCTCTTCTTGGAGTTCATGTAGGACGCAGCCCGGGACACCGTCTGGTCCCATTGATGCTGTGTTTTTTGCTTTGGAGAGGGCAGCTCTTACCTGAGCATCTGAGATGTCAAGGGGGCAGCACTCTGCTGGGATAAATATTTGCCCTTTTGGTGGGGAAGGGGGGAGAAGTTTGCGCTGAACCTGTCAGCTAGGATGTTGGCAATGTCTGTGGGTTCGGTGTATTTTTGTCATTTTGGACTAATTCTGAGCATATCTGGGAATTCCCACCCAGGTTCCTAACATAACTAAAGAAAGCCTTGTGATTATCCTTAGTGTCCTGTGTAATTTTTCTCTCGAAGCTGGCCTTAGACGATTTTATGAGTGCCCGTAGTTTTTTGATAATACTGATCAGAGATGCCTTCCCTTTTTGGGATTTTGCTCTACCATGTAGTAGCTTCCTCCTTCTATTGTATAGTTTGTTTATGGCTGGGGTCCACCAGACAGGACGTCTGCCTTTGGAGGATTGGGTCTTGGTTTTATTTGGGATTGCATGATTCATGCATTCCAGAAGGTGTTCATAGAATGCGTTTATAAAGGATTCTGCAGTCTGGGCCATGTGTTTCACAGGCCCGGGGGCTTTGAAGGATTCCACCTCGGTTTTGAGGAGTGTGAAATTTGCTTTAGAGAAGTTTTTCACTGTGGTTTTCAGGGCAGGGGGTGGAGTCGGGATGTGAAAATCCAGTGAGATTAGTTTATGGTCTGATCTTACCAGTGAGGGATACACTTCTGGTCTGGAGCATAGAGTCCCCATGTTGGTGATGATCAGGTCCAGTATGTTTTCCCCTCTTGTGGGAGTGGTAACAAGTTGTTCCATAGCATTTGAGTTTATAAATTCTAGGAAACTTTGGGCTAGGGTGTTGGAGCTAGAGTAATGCTCCCAGTCTATGTTTGGGTAGTTGAAGTCATCCAATATAATGGTGTTGGAGCTAGAGTAATGCTCCCAGTCTATGTTTGGGTAGTTGAAGTCATCCAATATAATGGTGTTTGGAGAGACCTTCATATTTTCCAGTGTTCTCAGGAAGGCCGAGTGGGGCTCCTGGGTTTGGAAGGGTGGTCTGTAGCAGGCTATAAACTGGAAGGCAGTTTTACCCACTGTTAGTTGCACATGGATAGTCTCTGATGCTTAGTGCTGTGCCACCAACCTGGAGGTGTGGATATCTTTGACGAATATGGATACTCCCCCTCCTTTTGTAGTACGGTCCAAGTTTTGGGGCCGAAAAGCATGGTATGAGGTATAACCTGGTAGTGCTGGGGTGCTCTCGGGAGCCTTGAACCAGGTTTCTGTTACTGCACAGATATCGATGTTCTCCATGCTAAGGAGAGTTTCGAGTGCATGCATCTTGAGGTTTAGACTTCTGGCATTGAGTAGCATTACTCTTAGTTTCTTATCCCTTGTGATACCTATGGAGGTGGGTTTGTCTTTTGAGCCTTGCCTAAAAAAGGCACTATGGGGGTAGCAAGAGCCTTTGCCAATATCCAAAAGCCCAGGGGTGACAGGTGCAAGCCGTCCCTAGCGAAACATCGTGGCTTGTCGAGTATGTCATCCCAGGCTGACAGGCATTGGATCCCCTTTGAATGACACCAATACTTAAGCCAATTGTTGAAATTGATCATCTTGTCTTCATATTGTGGCATCATTCTTGGTGAGGGTAAGATGCTATTCAAGGTCAGGTTCATACCGGCCTGGGCTACATGCTCAGAGAGCTCCTGTATGTCTCTTTTCATGTAGTCCAGGGAGGTACGTCTCAGGTCATTCACACCAGCATGGACAATGACCGAGTCATATTTGTACTTGCCTTGGAGTGACCTGAGTGCTTGTGTTATGTGGCGGATCCTAGCGCCCGACAGGCAGCTCACCGTGACCTTCTCCTTGTTCAGCCTGGTGAGCGGGACGTCAGTGTGCCTGATGATAGAGTCACCTATTACAAGTGTATCAGGTGTGTTGTTTAGCCTGAAGGGCTGTGACTGTTTGGCACACTGGCTTTGTGAGTTGTGTTGCACGAGTTTTGTTTTGGGGTAGCGGTTGCTTGGGTGTCTGCTTTAGAGGTCTCTGCTGCTTAGGCAGATTTTTATTTAGAGCCTCCGAGTATGTTTTTGTGTGTTTATGTGTTTGGTTTGCTGTCGTGGTAGGTCTATGTGAGATTGGAATTGTAGTGAGTGTGGTTTCCTTCTCCTCCTGACTGGTTTCGCCAGTACTGAGTTGAGAGCTTAGCCTCCAGAATGGCTATATGGTTGCATCTCTCACATGTGTTGGAATTTGTTGGGAGGAGGAGAGGGTTGTCTGTGTACATGAGGCAGTTGTAACATTGCCTCAAGATTCCGAGATTCACCAGCTGGACCAGAGAGGAGATTGACAACTGACCTTTGGACATGCTAGAATAGTATTGGGAATTCCTTTATAATTGAAAAAAAAAAGGCCAATGGGGAACGAGGCACTCAAGGGGAGTTTGTGAGGGTGTAGTGCTTTTAATATTTTAGTGCTGACTTATATAATTGCTTTAGTGAGCAAGTGCCAGGTAACTTAAATGCAATGTGTTTCAGGTAACTTAAATGCAAAAACGACAAACAGTAACTTTCTTTCAAGTGAAACAAGGAAATAAGTACAGTAAGCAATGCAGATATCACTAGGGATCCACAGAAGCGCTGAAAAGCCGCGTTTTAGGTGGAATTAGCATTTCAGGGGAAATAAGAAAACAAAGAAGCAGCATACAAATAAAGCTAGATTCAGCAGGCATGGATCTAGTCTATGCTACAGCAAACAAGGTGTACCAATTTCAGTAAGAAGCAGTTCAAATATGCAAGCACTATAAGCCTTTAACCAGAAATTCCCAGCTCAGAAGGGCAGAGTCCAGCCTCTCCTCCCACAAGAGTGCAGACCACGAACCCTTTTAATGTAAAATAACTGGCCTGAAGCACAAGTGCTTAAACCAGAATTAATACACTTTTAGAATAACAGACAATGAGCCCTCAATCAGCAGTTTCCATCTTAGAATGATGTAAGCTATCTGTTCTGCCACTACAGTGCAGACCACAAACCTTCTTAATGTAAAACAACTGGCGTGAAGCCCAAGTGCTTAAACCAGAATTAATACACTTTTAGAATAACAGACACCGAGCCCCCAATCAGCAGTTCCCAACTTAGAAGGATGTAAGCTACCTGTCCTGCCACCACAGTGCAGGCCACAAACCTTCCTAATGTAAAACAACTGGTCTGAAGCCCAAGTGCTTAATCCAAAAGACTTAGAATGATAGCTACACTTTAATCAAGTTACTACCAAGCAGTAATAAATACAATTGAATACTTTAAAGAATGCCTGGATTAGTGCTCAGGTTATACAAACAAAGCTAGATTCAGCAGGCCTGGATTTAGTCTATGCTACAGCAAACAAGGTGTACCAATTTCAGTAAGAAGCAGTTTAGATATGCAGGCACTATAAGCCTTTAACCAGAAATTCCCAGCTAGAAGGGCAGAGTCCAGCCTCTCCTCCCACAAGAGTGCAGACCACGAACCCTTTTAATGTAAAATAACTGGCCTGAAGCCCAAGTGCTTAAAACAGAATTAATACACTTTTAGAATAACAGACACTGAGCCCTCAATCAGCAGTTCCCAACTTAGAAGGATGTAAGCTACCTGTCCTGCCACCACAGTGCAGACCACAAACCTTCCTAATGTAAAACAACTGGTCTGAAGCCCAAGTGCTTAAACTAAAAGGCTTAGAATGAGTTACACCAAGCAGTAATAAATACAATTGAGTACTTTTAAGATGACGCAAAAGCAAAATAAAGTAGGAAGAAACACAAATACAGTAAAAGCAGATTTTTTTTTTTTTTTTTTTGAGTGAGCAAGTGAGATGGGCCCAGCAGTTACAGGACAGAAACAAGTGCAAATGCAGGCCTTCAAATCAGAATGTTGAGAGAGATGGAAGACCGCCCAAACAGCCAATAACTACAAATTCTGGGCCAGAACCACTCCTTACGTGGTAGACAGGTAACCTAGTGCTTACCACTCCCACTGATAAGCTAGAAGGCTTCCCTCCAACTCAGAAAGGCTTGGGGGCTCAGAAGCTTACAAATAGTCCTGGATACAGCAAATCTGTATCTGGAACAATAATTACAGGAAAGGTAGGAAACAGGCTTACAGTTTTTTTTTTAACTCAAGGTTCATTGCTGACTTACTGTTACAGCAGTTGTATGGGAACACTGATGTGTTGGGGAGGGGGATGACCAGCCCATGATCTGCTGTCATAGACAGTTGTGCGACTGTCCTGTGACCCTACTATGTGCCATCTCCTTTGAATAATGTAGTGGATTTTCCAGCCATGTGGCCTAGTAAATATTATGGAGCACATACTATTGGACTGGGTACCTGTTGCCCATGTGGCTGTTAGATCTCTCCGAGTAGCCCAGTAGCCCACTATATTCCCTTGCATACATGCGGCAGTTCCAAACATATGCTACCATATTCTAGTACTCTTTACAAGTGGTGTACATATTGTGTAGCATGGCACATATTGTGAACATCTGTGCACATGTGGCTGAAGAGTACTGCAGGGCTCCACCAGATATATCGAGGCACTGGAACCATGACTTCAGCAGCCCAAACACATGCTCTATGATATTCCTAGTTTGTGAGTGTGTCTCATTATGTCATTCTTCGGAGGGTGTGTGTGCATTTCTGATGGGTGTCATCATCCTTGGTTCTAGCACACAGCCAGTATCCCCCAGTAAATGGCTGTGCTGGATGCCCCCCCCCCCAGCAGACATCTGGTACAGCTGTGATGTGTGCCAGATATGGGAGTTGTGATAACTGCCAGGGCTGCCAGCACACACATTCATGATAATGCCCTGGGCATTGCTCATGACCTGGCAGTTGATACCCCTTGCAGTTCACATAGATTCTACTCTCCTCACTGAGTGGTGCTTTGATGTGTACATGAGTGCAATCTATGGCAACCAGTACCTCAGGGTAGTGTGCTACATGGTAGAAGTGTTACTTACTGCTGGTCCTCATCTCAGGGGTGAGGGGAAAATAAATGTGCTCACTGGCATGTGGTAGCATAGCATCCAGGAACTGGTGGAGTACCCTGGATGCTGAAGCCTGCAAGACCCCCATCATGTCCCCATTGGGATAGGTTCCCCTCTGTTGGCTCTGGGTGTGAGTTATAGACGGCAGAGCTCAGTGAGTTTTTGTAGTGTGTCCCTGTCCACCCTGTAGCACTCTACAATCTCCAGCTCATATAGCTCCTGGAAGGTTATCCTGGGCCTGAACATTCTTCTCCTTCTCAGTCTAGGCCTATTGTCAGCAGCAGTACTGATTTCAGCATCTAGCACATACAGATGTAGCAGACCTGCAGCAGCCCCTAGCATTTCTTCAGTTAAAAATCCCAAGTCTGTACGCCACTGGTGCACAATATGGGGGTGAAATCAGATTGTAGGGTGTATGCCACCTTCATAGTGCCCTGCTGTAGGTG
This sequence comes from Protopterus annectens, assembly GCF_019279795.1. Taxonomy (NCBI): domain Eukaryota; kingdom Metazoa; phylum Chordata; order Ceratodontiformes; family Protopteridae; genus Protopterus; species Protopterus annectens. Next base: position 787,389,578 of record NC_056744.1, read on the forward strand.
CAGCCTGTGTGATTAGCTACCTATGATGCATTCCACCTGCCAAGTACATAATTAAGGACTGTTAATGGGCCTAGTTTAAGTGAAACATGGGTCATCAATAATTAACATATTATTGGCTTTTTCAGCCAATTTTTTTTGGCGACCTTCTTCACTCAGCACTGCATTGTGCCACACAAACACATGCCGAGATGGTAAACAATGCTCAGCAGTCACCACACACACCTCCATGAAAGGTCATGCTCAACATGGATGCATGCCACACACACAGAAACATGTTCCCCAAAGGTAAACAAAGCTTAGCAGACATGGACACACACCCCTGCCGAGCAGAGCTGCACTGTGCATACAGGCGCAGCTGAGCTCCAATGAGCTTACAAGTTGTAAGACACCCCTCCTTGTTGTCAGCTACCTCTTCTGTGGACACTGACATGGTTCTGTGCCTACACGGAAGGGATATGTGAACACGGATACCTATGTGTGCTAGTCAGTAACCCCACATCATTTGCATAGGGATCCGTGCACACAACCTGGAAACTACACAGTTCCAGGCCCTACCTCGTTAGCAACAGCACCATTCCACCATTGGGGATACTCCACACAGAGTCCTATAATACATGTCTGTCACATACTACGAAATTTGGTATTTACACTATTTTGTTTTCATAACTGCATATTTGTGCATTGCAGTGCTCAGTGTAAACATACCCACATCATTAAAAAAAAAAAATAAAATTATTTTAAATGTATTTCCATATGGTGGATTGTATTGCTCATATCTGTGTCAACTATGCAATTTTTACAACTCCTGTTGCCTGTCCTGAATTTTTCCATGTACACTACGGACACCAACACAGGGTCTGCAGGGCTGCCTATCTGCTTGCTGGATCGCTCTACCTCCCTCATTCGCATGAAAATCATCTGCTTAGAAGGTGACGTGAATGCCATGGATACTATTGTATTGGTGTGTACGTGTGCACTGCCCAACTCTATTTACTGGATCTCAAACCTGCATACTTTCATGTCAGCAGCATGCCATGATGCCTACATGGAATAAAAGTCCATGTAGGCTTTATCAAATTCTCCCAATTATCTTTCTTTGGCGAAATGGTAAAGCCATGCTTTACAGTGGAATGTGAAAGGGTTCAGTAGCCACTTAATAGTCTTGTACAAGTACTCTTAAGGTACTGTAGGAACAGTTGTATTATTTGTAACATTAATAGGAAAAATAGAATATTTGACTAGTTCTGATGATATAACTACTTTGGTAGGTTTACTGCCAAGTTTAAAACTTTTCTTTTTTAAAAGTAAAACCTCAATTTTGCTACAATAATCTGTCCAATGTATCATAGTAAAGTAACAACATTTTCTTATTAACCCATTTATTGATTCCACTCAGCCTCAGACTGTGCCCTCAGACTCCACACTCACTCAGTCCCTAACCCCTCAATTGCACCTTACAGAGTATTCTAGATTTGACTCTTTACCAGATAGGATCCCTACTCTTCAGGAAGTGATGACCTACTTGTGCCTTCTGGATAGATCGAGGGAGCAAGAGTTCCCAATAGGAGTTCTGCATACATAGCTGGGAGCAGTCATTTTCATGGTAGTTTCTTACTAATCTTAGCTGGAGAATCCAGTAGTGCAATGACATCAGGATGTCCCAATATCCCTGTGCATTAACCTAAGATGTCCTGAAATGTTCTTGATCCCCACCAATGCTCTCCAAAACATCAGGTTTCTCCAAATCCTCCCCAAGGATAGGGCAGACTGTCATCAGTTGCTCTATCTTATTCCCCGAGTTAGCCCTACCAACAGCTGAACTCCATTGCCAAACCTAGTTAACTGGCAATGCAGATGGGTACCCTACCTCTGCACAACTGGGCAGCTAAGAGAAAAAGGACTTTTCCCTGTATTGCAAGTGTTAATTGTATTTATAATCAATACCATTAGGAGTTCATGTGGTACCTGGTAAATGTTATACTTTAAATAATTATTATGCTGACAATGCTAATATTATCTAATCTTGCTAATTGTAAGATATGTACTTGTTTGTGCCCAGGTAAAAGGAATAAATATATGAAATTACAGGAAAGAGATATAGAACAATGTGTCAAGAATGTTATAATTACTCATGTGATTGAAAAGGGTGAAAAGCATGTGTTCACTTGCCTTGTTTTTCAGCATGCAAGTAAAATGGCCATTAACATTCAAAAAATGAGGACACTGATTGGTCAGTGTACCCATTTTAAAATCGAGCATATACCAATGGAAAAAAGTCTGGTCACCCGGATTTTCTTCTATTAAAATATGCTACAGAAATTCTACTTTTCTGTAATTAAAAAAAAAAAAAAATTACAAAAAGCAGAGACTTCAAAAGAGTGAGAGAGATGAGACAGAGAAAAATACAAGGGTAATCAGGTATGTTATGCAAAACTAGAGAAACATACCAAATCATCCTTATATCTTCTCTGTCTCATCTCTCCTGTACATTTGAAGTCTCCGGATTTCTTTTTTTTTTTAATTATACAAAAAAGGCAGAGATTTTCCTTTCTCCATTATTTCCTTTACACAGAACTGAAATACTGTGTAAGCATGGGAATGCAAGTCCCATATGCATGGGCAGTACATCAAGAAAGCCCAATGATACTGGGGAAAAACGTGGAAGAGCACCATGACACTGTTATAGAAGGGCATTATTTAAGAAAAGTAAGTTAATTTTTTCTTAAATAATGTCATTGTACAATAGCAATAGCCCATGGCTGGGTGTGGGTAATGCTGATTTACCAATGGCTTTTGTTTGTTCACTCAGGCTTCACCCCCGTCACCAAACCACAACAAACGTGGGCAAATCCAGCATTACCCACACCCAGCCATAGGTTATTGCTATATTAATGCCAAAATGTGTACTAAATATAAGTGGATAGTGCTATTACATACTCTTTCTCAAGGGTTGATGTATTCTACTTCTTTAAAACTGATATTGAGGAAACATTGTTTAACACTTTTGTTAGAATGTATGTTGAAATTCTTATTAGAATGTATGGCTTTACTTTTAGAAACCAAAGGAAACCACTAAAACTAATAAAACAAGAAAAGGAAAGGACAGAGAAGGAACGTACACTCAAACAAAACACTGCAAACATTTAATGTAAGCACTGTTGTCCGAAATAAATATTCCAAACTTCAGACAATGAAAAATAAACACTAACAGGTTTAAATAACCCTCTTACATTATCATGTGACTCCTAAAGGAAATTACATCATCACTTCAACTGTCATCCTACAACAAAAACATTAATTTAAATCACATATATATCTGCAATCAAATCCCCCCCCCCCCCATAATAATAGAATCTAACAATTCTTTGTCAGGAAATTCATAAAAATAAAAGTAAAAGGTGTTTCTCCTTGTTATCTTTCTAAAGCCCTAAGTTTCAGTAAACACTGAACAGAATATAACTCATTTAGTCCAGGAAAACTGAATTACAACTAAATCTACCTTTTATATTATACCTACCAGTACATATCAGAAAAGTACTACCAGTGTCAATATATTTACAATATGAGCAGGCTTGGCATTTGTACATACCCGGACATCTAACTATTGGGGATATTCTACACTCCAAAATACTCGAAGTTAATTCCTTTCTTGAATATAATACAATGGTTTAATGGTTAATTGTAATTCTAGAGGAGTGACTTATTTAGCCAAGTGTCAACTTTGTGAAACTTTTTATGTATGTAAAACTGAACGCAAACTTAGAGAGTGACTAAATGAACATATTTATAGTATTGGCAAATAGAACCCCTACAATGCTTTGGCTAGGCATATCTCTTTATATCCAGGTCACCATTTCAAGTTTAAAGTAATTGATCAAGTCCTGAAAGATGAAAGGGGTGGGTCCTGGGTTTTGAAACTGGAACTTAACGAGTTAATATGGCAAGTGAGGCTGAATGCTTATAGTTTTCCCAGAATAAATGACTTATGATCTATTCAATGTTTACTGAAACTTAGAGCTTTTGAAAGATAATATGGAGA